>NW_025050756.1:0-12978 GCF_019279795.1 Protopterus annectens
TGTGCTACGGTTTTAACTGTCATTGGTTTGGGGCTTTGGCTCGGGGCCTTTTTTTTTGACCAAAAGGCATGCCCCCCTGCTTTCATTTGTACTTTCCTAGACCTGGCATATCTTATGTATTATGCTAATATTGCTTCGGGTCTACTGCTCGGTTTGCATTGCTCTGCTATGACAGATCTCCTATCTTTGCAATCCAATGCCTTCCCTCCTTTCTTTGCATTCCGATGCCTCCCCTATCCTGTTTTGCAGGTTTCTGTGAGCAGACTTGATAGCTGCCAAGTTCACGATTGGTCACGCGGAGTTGATTGGTGTTGATTGGCTCATTAGTGCACCACCACCCTACTTACTCGCATTTCCTTCTTTTCTCTTCCCTGACCTTCCTGTTTGTGCTATTGTTTGCACCTTCGGTGCAACTCCGCTTACTGGGTTTTGGGCACGTTTTCATCCCCCCCTATACACATGCGCTTTTGGGCACCATATGTGTGCTCTCAACTAAAACAATTCTATACCTTCCTTCCCCACCCCTGTCCTGCAGCTTTTGCTTAGCAATGGCACAGGCCAGTTTGCATTGCTCCAATATGCTTACTTCTACGGTGGCACACCCCTCTGCTGATGTCATGTATCTCCTCTGAGCCACTCCTCGGTATTATATCGCTGTCTGCGATGAGAGTTCAATCCTCTTCATCCGGGCGGACATTTGCGATTCAGTATTATCTGCCTCATTTTCATGGCAGCGGCTGACTACTAATTCATAATTACCACGCCAAAACACTGTCGCAGAGGCCCTTAGCAACCTCCTTGCACCTTGGTTGTGGTGTTCCAAGTGCCTACCATTGTGTATTATGGTGTAAACCTGCTTTGCTGCAGCCACATTGTGATTTTATGACATTTTTATATATTTTCTTTATGTTCCAGTTTGCGCACACATGCCCTCACGGTTGTACTCGTGCGTTACTGTGACATGACATTAAATGTTGTTTTTTAGGTGTTGTGCATATTTTCTTATGCCATTGGCTGTGTATTTAGCCATTGGCATATGTTAACTTTGTAATACATGAGTCTGGTCCACTTCCATAGTCTGGAGATGTTCTGTTTGGGGAAAAATGTAAACTGTGTTTCTTTTGGTTTACATTTCCGTGGGCTTACTGCTTACACCTGCACCACTTCGCGGAATCACTATCTGCCTTCATTTGCATGGTGCGACACTGCACATGGGGTGATTAGCATACCTATGCTGACGGCTGCGCAGTTCTGGCGTACGCCGGTAATGCACGTGGTATTGGATCGTACCTGGATTGCTCGACGGCCATATTTGGCGTTATTCCGACTACGCTATGCCTGTGCCTGGTGCAAGCTTCATGAATCCCGGGGCATGTGTATTTAATGATTGTATTTTTTGTAACACATTATACAGTCTGAAGAAGTCCTTAGTGGATGAAAGCGCTTACTGTGGATGCGTTGAATTAAAAGTTTTGTCATCATTTTGTGGCTCTGGTTCGGTTTAATTTATTTTTATACTTGTAATTTGTTATATTTGACAATGACATCCATTCTGATTTAACAAGCTTAAATATATTCATTAGTTTTTGTTTATATATTTTTTCTGCAGGTACCACATTACTTGTCTGTGAACAGTCAAACCAATATACTAATTCATTATTCTTTAACATTTTTATGTTAGACAAATTCAAAATCTCACTGAGATCCATAGTATTAGTTATTAATCTACAGCAGTTTCTAATATTTTTTGGAAATGTATAAAAGACATTTAAAGTTATTTTTAAATGCCACAACGTTATTATCAACAATGTCCTAGGTCTTGAGCAGCCTTTTTTATAAGTAATACATAATTCCATTGTGCTTCATATGATAATAATTTCAACAAGGAGGCTAAAGTTTCTCTCATTACATTTCCCATAGGTACAGGAGTATTCATATTTAGGTAGAACAAAACTTGATGTACTTGTTTCTCAGCAGATCTTTGGTCTGCTATTGGAATGTTTTTGCTGCAGAATTTAACTGCAGTTAACCAGTGTCCTGCAGCTCACATACTATAGCAAGCTCAGGGAAACAGTTCTTTAGGCAGAAAACATTGATGAATGAAAAAAAATAAATCTCTTAGATGTTGACTCGTTCTAAACAGATGGCATTTCTGGCAATCACAGACCAGTGCTGATAAATGAACAAAACTTTCTTACCACTTGCTTGTGAAGAATGGTTAATATTTCTAGCAGCCAAGGCATAACTTCAGAAATAATTAAATGTTATCTTTTTAGATGAGGCAAATGCTTCTCTCCAGTTTATCACTCCAATAGGGCATCTTTTTACTAAACTTTAAAACAAGTGCATGATTCATGTGTACTTTTTAACCTTCCATGAAGCATAGATGTAAAAATGGACACCATATTATGTATGCCTGTAAAACACAGATATTTAGTGAGCATAAAATAAAAGAAATTAAAAAAAAAGTAGTAAGCTGAACTCAGATAACAAAAGTGACCAACACAGTAGTTATGAGTGTGCCATTTTACTGTTCCCTTAATAATCATTGCATTTAGCAAATATGGGAAAAAATAAATAAAGCAAACTAATGCAAATAACTGATAGCATACCAAGTGTGCGTGTGTGTGTGTGTGTGTGTGTGTGTGTGTGTGTGTGTGTGTGTGTGTGTGTGTGTGTGTGTGTGTGTGTATGTGTATGTGAGTTTGTATATGTGTAGTCATTATTAATTATTTACATTATTTTGAATGTAAAATGTGTCTTCTAACAGCAACTGCATATCTTATAGCAACTTTTAAACATTAAGTGAATGAGCTAATTTACACCAAATGCTATAAAAAGAATGTATATAGTACTAATAAAACAAATACAAAGCAATTTAATAGGTATACCATTTTCTAAGCACACTAATGTTCTTCAGGTTAGGTGTCACAGAAAAATAATTGACCTTCCAGGGGTGTGAAGACCTGCCACCTGTGCCAACATACCTCACAAGATCCTTGGGCAGTCCAGTATTTTCATGTAATGGCCAATTCGACACTCCACACATCAGACATTATCATACCTGGATTAGTTACAGGGATGGGTAAACAGCCACCATCATTTGCACTGATAGGCAGCACTGTGGAATGCGACAGTAATGCTAGCACAGGCTGAAGGGTCATTGGTTGCGCCTAAGGTAAGCATACACCTAGCTGGGTTCTTGTGGGATGCCAGGGATCATTTCTTCAGGTGATGCCATGGAGCTTCCATGTGTGGAATGTTGGGTGTATGAATCATTTGGTCATGCAGTGTCATGTCTGGAGACATGTGGTCCAGGGATGGGAAAATCACATTGGTTACAGATGGGAATGCCCATCTTTCTGCATTTGTTTGGTTCTAGGAGGATGAGTGGCAGCCACTAAACCATGCTTGGGCATGGGTAATTGTTAATCATAGTACACATATAGAGGAGTGGGTTTATGTTGAACTACTGGACCTTCAGCTTAATGCTTGGTGGGGTGTGGCTTCAGTGGAGCTTGATTAACATTGAGCATGACCACAGGAGCATATATGAACACCAGTGGAGATCATAGTAGAGCTATTCAAGCATTGTCCATGTTCTATTAAGTGCCCATAGCCAGATATTAAGGCCAAAGTGTAGGCAGATTGCTATTAATTACATCCACGTGGCCATCTATTGCCAGAAGTGGCGACAGCCATGTACTGTGTGTTCATCTTAGAAACAGTGTGATACATCTGTGCTAAGTGGCTGTGTAGACCTGCTGTGTGCAACTGGTCCTTACCACAGCTATGGCATCCCATTTAAAGCAGCTGCAGGGATGCACAAAAGGCTGTAACATTGGCCACTATTGCCTGTGCTCCCAATAGTTGAAGGTCTTCATGCAGCCCTTGCAGTGCACTGAGCAGCTGTGACATAGTCAGATTAGCACCTGTTTGTACCTGGATCTAAAACTTGCTCACTCCCTGACTGATGTTAATGATAATACCAGTTTCATGGACTAATCTGGATCATGCCATCTTGGAACCAGTGCAGCCCACTGATGCCAATAGCATTGATGATGGTTGTGCATCATTAGTGGGGCTTACACAGATGGGACATCCTATAGTAGATAACATATTAGCGTGCAAGCTGTTACTTGTGTGACTACTATCCCTGTGCATCACACAACTACTAGTTGCTAAGTATATATATAGCTTATGATCACATACACAGTTTGTGGTGCAGATTGTCTCCCGTGCAGGCCTAGTGCTCTTGTGTGACAGAAGTATCCAAACCAAAAGTTAAAAAGGTCACACAGACAAACCAATTAGCAAAAGCTACAAGAAAAGCATTTTCACTGTGTGATACTTTAAACCTCCTGAAATATAGACCCATGGGATAGGTGCAAATGACGCTTAATGACATCAAGTGTTTCAGCTATATGGCTTTTAAATGTCCATGACTTTTTACTTTTTCTTTTTAAGTCTTTATGGATACATTCAAGCCAATGAAGCCAAACCACACTAGCTGTGGATATCCATGTTTCAGCCTCCTTATGACCTCATTAAATAGAAAAAGTAAAAAGCCATGGACATTCAGAAGCCATTTTGCTTGTTTATAGATAGTTACTAAGCATGCAGTCCAGGAGTCCATTGAGGAAACTATCTCAGTTTTCCATCTGTTTGAGGGCATTTTCTGTTTAAGTTACATGGTCAAAGTCACACAGGACAGGATGGACAGATGATAAAATCAGCAATCAAAGGAGAGTAGTATTGCTGGAATGAATTTATCCTCAAGTCTTTGTGAGGAACTTCATGAAGTGGACCCTATTTTTACACAATCTGACCAAGATGACACTGATATATAGACTATATATTATATAGCATATATCAAGGAGAGAAGTAGGTTAAAAAATAAAAAAGGCATCCAGGTCCTAAAATAAAAAAGTGCCCAATCCTGGTATGCACACTGGTGCCAGGACTGGAAAAATGACAGTGTAGAATCCTCAAGACAGGGAAACACTTCTACAATGGGGTTAGGCTAGGCTTAGGGGGAAGATGCCCCTTCCCGCATTTTAGAAGGAAGTATTAGTCCACAAAAACGCAGTAACTGGCAGGCCAAAAATGAGCCATAAAGATTACAGAGTGGGCTATTTAGGATGAGAAAGAAAGTATATATTGTTACTGTTATGCAAGATGCCCAGAATTTCCAGACATAAGACATTCAAAAAGATTAAGAGAGAAATTATAGGAAAAAATACTTGCACAAGAAAAACTGTCAAAAGTTTCAGATGAAAATTTGTGTTCATTAATACAACATATCCAAGAAAAAACATTATATAGACCAAGAAACTTTGGGCTATTTTGGAGAAAGAAGTGACTGAGGATGTGTGAACATATAAAGAACAAAAAATAGGGATTTTTGAACAGCATAAAAAAGAAACATGGGCATGGGAAAGAAAGAAAGAAAGAGAGATCTGACATTGTGCAATATTTATGCAAAGGAGAAAGCCAAACTAATCAATTGAAAAAAGCCGCTCCAAAGATATTTAAAGAGAAATACTATCAAAGGCGCCCAGATATGGAAAATTTCCCAATGCAAAACATAAGATCACTAAAGGGGAATGTAGAACACAGGATTAGTAAACTAGAAGTTAAATAAATTGAAGCTGAAGTTATGGAATACCTGCAGACTGAATGATTTAGTGTAGAAAGTCTAACACAGTTTATGGCACAGCATGATAGAGCAATGTGTCCCCAAAGTAAGGAGAAACATGTAGAGAGGAGACATCTCAAGAAGAAATATGGACATGGACAAGAAAAAGAGATTTAATATGGTGCAATGTTTCTGCAAAGCAGAAAGAAAAATCAATCAATACAAAAAGAGCAGAACCAATTATATTTGAAAAGAAATATAGGCAAAAGTACCTGTATATGGAAAATTTCACAAAACAAAAAAAATAAGAAAACAAGGCAGGTAAGTAAGCAACACAACAGCTACCAATGAAGGTTAACTCAGTCCAGCAAAATAAAAAAATCAGTAGCTAGTTGCATTAACAGTATCACTTCACATACAACCACGCTAGAGAATGGGCCATTGAAGCAAACTCTTTAATTGTACAAAACAAAGGTTAAGCGCTTTGATCTACTCACAGTAGTTCATCAGAACAATAAGTACATCACTAACCCAAGTTAAATAACAGTTTCCTCCCAATCACATCAAGCAACCAATTAATCTCATACATATTCATATAATTAATACTTGGGTTAGTGATGGACTTAGTGTTCTGATGAAGTCTACTGTGAGTAGATGGAAGCGCTTAACCTTTGTTTTGTACAATTAAAGAGTTTGCTTCAATGGCCCGTGCTCTAGCATGGTTGCATGGGAAGTGATACTGTTATTGCAACTAGGGATTGATTTTTTTTATTTTGCTGGACAAAGGCAGGTAAGTAGAAAGAAGACTATTAGTGGCGAAGTTCATAGGTTCATAGGTTCATAGGTAGGTACTAGGCTATCGGCCCAAGGGCCTACATAAGCCTAGCCAGCAAGGTTCCATAGCTTACACCACCCAAGAAAGTTATTTTCCTGTGCCACTGTCCAGCAGAGACACAGAAGTGATCCCCGGGGTGTATTTCCTATTTCCCATCCACTCATCAAGATTTTTCTTGGAAGAGTGCTAATGAAGAACTTTGCTTGACATAGATAGGTAGCTTGTTCTAGAGTATAGGAAGTCTGTGGGACAGGAATCTATTCCTCCAGCATGTCCTGTTTATTGTGGTGACAAGGCTTAGGTCCCTAGAGCATGTAGCTCGGGGTTTGACATAGCTTTATATGTCAGGCAGAGGTCACATCGGAGTAGGCGATATGCTATGGAGTAAAGCTGGAGTTTTTGAGGCGGTCAGTGTAGGGCATTTGTTTGAGGCCAGTAATCCTCTTTGTGAGGTACTTCTGTGGCCTTTCTAGCTGCTGCAGATGTCTTGTGAGGTACATTCCAAAAGGGGCATTATACTCTATAATGGGTCTAATGAGTAACGAGTAGAGGGGAACAATTACCACTTTATTCCTGCTGCTGCAGATGTCTTGTGAGGTACATTGCAAAAGGGGCATTATGCTCTATAATGGGTCTAATGAGTAACGAGTAGAGGGGAACAATTACCTCTTTATTCCTGGATGAGAACCCTTTTATGATGATGTGTACCATGTAGAAAGACTTCCTGACTACTGTGGTGATGTGACTATCAAAAGAGAGACTACTGTCCATCTGGGTCCCAAGGTCTCTTATCATGCATTCAGTGTTAAGTAGATTGCTGCCTATGTGGTAGTTCATGGGTACAGAGTTTTTACCAAAGGGGATGACACTGCACTTTTTGGCATTGAGCTTGAGGCCATGGCTGTGACACCAGGCATCTGTCTCAGTGAGGCCCTTCTGTAGGATGTCCACATCATTGGGGACTTGACTATGGCTCCTAGTTTGCAGTCACCTGCGAACTTCATTAGCCAGAGGCCTTCTGTGTTAGCCTGTACTTCAGAGAAGTAGATACCAAAGAGGAGAGGTCCCAGGACGGAACCCTGTGGTACTCCACTTGTCACTGCTTTGAGGTCAGATTTGAAGTCTGCAACTTTTACAATGTGGATTCTGTCAGTGAGCCAGTTGGCAACCCATCTTGTGACATAGGGATTTAAAGAAATAGAAAATGAAGCTATGGATTACCTACAAAGTGAAGGATTTAATGCAGACAATCTATCTCTGATTACAGCACAGCATGATAGAATAATGTGTACTCGAATTAAGGAGAAACCAGTGGAGCGGGAAGCATCTGATCACTTGCCACATGATGATCCTCTGTGGCCCTCAGTAGGAAGCCAGTACATAGGTTTAGTTGGAGTTGCATAGCAAGGGAAGGAGCAGGAAACAGTGGTAAATCTAATGCAGTCAATGTTGTGGAGTGTTAGGCCAGTGAGTTCCCATATGAAAGAGCAACGGATGGCACAGGATGCAGCTGAAGAAAATATATCACAGGAAGATGCTGTATAACTTTCTGTAGAATGCCCATAGCAAATGGAGAGCAAAGAATGTGCCCTCAGTTTAGAAGAAAATGATCTAAGGGAAGAGTTGACTGGTTTAACAGAGGTGGATAGACATATTAAGATCAATGAAACAAATAGATTACAGAAAGTCAATAAGACCCAAAATGTTATAGATTTGATAAAACAAACGCAGTAATCAAGATTATTAACATAAATCCATATAACAGAAGCAAATAGGATATATTATTGTGCAGTAAAATTAATAATTGATAACATTTTACCACACAAACACAGGACAATAAGTGAAGGAAAAGGAAGAAATCAAATGCCATCATAAAAGTATCAAATAGAGAAAACTATAATGTAATTAAGATGAGATGTCTCACTGTTAGAAGAGTATGGAAGAGGCAACAGATCAACAAAAATACTTAGAAAGATAGGCGTGATAAAAGCTATGCACAATATCAGAACAGACCAGGATCTGTCATACTGTATTGCAAATAATAATCTAAAGATATCAGCATAAGCAGGAAGTTTGTCTCCAACATGCCAACTTGCACACATCATTGCCTGGCCATTAAATCTATAAGCTGGTTTGAGTTCCCTCATCTTCATCTTCATCTTCATCTTTAGCCCCCTTTTCCCCATTTTTCTACATGGGGTTGGGGTATCATGTTAACTGTCGCCAGCTCTCTCAGTGCCACAATCCTGCCTTCTTCAACACTCATGCCTGACTGTCACAGATCTTTCACACAATCCATCCACCTCTTTGCTGGATGTCCTCACTTCCTCTTACCTTCTTCCTGTCTGTCCCAAATCTTCCTCACCAGATTGCATTCTACTTTTCTACACATGTGCCCAAACCACCGTAATCTGTTCTCTTTGATCTTTCCTGCAATTGGCGCTACTTTGGCTTCTGCTCTTATGTCCTCATTTCCTTGTCTGCCACACAGTGTGGATCCTACCACCTTTCTCAGACACTTAATTTCTATCACCTCTGGCTTCTTCAACTATTCTGCCTTTACTGCCCAGGTTTGTGTACCATACAGTGGTACTGGTTGCACCACTTCTTGTACACCTTACTTTTCAGCTTCTTTGGCATTCTTCTGTCATAGACTACACCTGATACTCTATGCCAGTTGGCTGCAGCTCCTCTGATTCTAGCTTTAACCTCTTCATTCAGACTACCCTTCTCCTCAGCTACCCCTCCCAGATACTTGAAACTGTTTACCTGTTCCACTATCTTGCCTTTTATCTCTATTCTCAGCTTTTTTGGAGTTCCCCAATTTGCTGCCACTACCACTGTCTTATCTGTGCTTAGTTTCATCCTGTGTGCCTTCATATTTGCATTCTATTCTCCTATCCTATGCTGCAGAGTCTGCTTGTACAGCCACATCATCTGCATGCAGCAGCTTTGTTGATCCATCCCCTCCAACTTCTTTGCTAATGTAGTCCATCACCTGTATGAACAGCAGTGGGCTCAGAGCTGAACCCTGATGTACACCCACTCCCACTGGGAACCCCTCTGTGAGCCTGAACACTGTTCGTACTTGAGTCATCGGGTCCTTGTACATAGCTTACATTAATTCTACCAATGTTTCTGTGACTTCAAACCACCACAGTACTGCCCAGATCAGCTTTCTTGGGACCTTGTCATATGCTTTCTCCAAGTCTAGGAATGTCCATTTGTCTCATTGCAGACAGTGTGTCAATTGTGCTACATCCTGATCTGAACCCAAACTGCTCATCTCCCATTTTACATTCTACTACTCTGTGTATCTGTTTACCAATCACCCCCTCCAGAGCTTTCATGCAATGTAATAGGAGTTTGATGCCTCTGTGCTGCCCACAGTTGTGGATGTCCCCTTTGGTCTTGTACACTGGCATGAGTATGCTTATTCTCCATTCATCTGGGATGTGCCTTTCTCTCCACACTGCTATTAGTACCCTCAGGAGTCATTTCTCTCCTATCTTACCCACCATCTTTAACATATCTGCTGCAATCTCATCTGAGCCTGCTGCTTTCCATGACTTCATCTTCCTTAGTGCTGTTCTTACTTCTTCTAGGGTGGGCTCCTCCTATTCTCTCATTGTAAACTGTTTCTGGGGCAGTACAGCTTCTGTGGGGTTTTCTTCATTCAGAAGCTGTTGGAAATACTCCTTCCATCTGCCTTTGATGTCCTCTGGACTGGTGAGCAGGTTGTTGCTGGCATCCCTTATGAAGGGTGTTTGACTATCTTCTTTATCTTTCTGTCTTTGCTTTGCAACCTGATATAGTTTCTTTGTGCCCCTTACTGAGTCACTTTCCAGAAGTTGGTACAGTGCCTCCGATGCCCTATTCTTTGCTATTGCAATTTTTTTCTTAGCTTCTTTGTTAGCCAGCCAGTAGTCCTTCCTAGCCTGTTCAGTCTTTTCTGTCTCCCACTTCTTCCTGCACTCCTTCATTCTTTTGATGACTTCCTGGACTTCTGCATTCCACCACCAGCTTTCCTTATGTACCTTATTTCCATACCTGGCTCGGCCACATATCTTTTTGGTAGTCCTAACACATGCTGTTTTTAGGCACTGCCATTCTTCTTCAACTCCACCTATTTCCTCCTCTTCTTGGGGTGCTAGAGCCCTGAGTAATTCCTTGAACTGTTGTACTTTCTCTCCTGTCAACTTCCAGGTCTTCAGCCTGGTCTCTGTTGACCTTAGAGTCTTTTCTGACCATTGCTTGCAGCTGATTATGGCAAGTAGTAGTTTATGCTGTGGGCCAACTGTTTCACTGGGGATGACTTTGCAATCATGGATTCTACCTTGGTGCCTTTTCCTTACTAGCAGGAAGTCTACCTGAGTTGCATGTTGACTACTCTTGTATGTGATCTTGTGACAGTCTCTCTTTCTGAACCATGTGTTG
This sequence comes from Protopterus annectens, assembly GCF_019279795.1. Lineage (NCBI taxonomy): Eukaryota > Metazoa > Chordata > Ceratodontiformes > Protopteridae > Protopterus > Protopterus annectens. The sequence goes on from NW_025050756.1 coordinate 10,911, forward strand.
GCTACTATCAAGCCATTTGCCAGACAGAAGTCTAGAATGGCTTTTCCTTCTTTATTACTGTTGCCCCACTCATGTGGGCCCAGGCAGTCCTCATATCATTTTTCTGTCTGTCCCTATATGTGGATTTATGTCACCTATTATGAACACCAATTCATATTGTCCTGCTTTATCTGGTAGGTCCTGCAACTGCTGTCTGAATGCACTCTTTTCCTCACTATCACAACCCTGCTGTGGGGCATAGGCTGAGATTATGAATACTGCCCTGTCATTACACTGGAGTATTTCTGCCATGAGTCTGTTATTAATTCTGATGATATCCCTTACTGCCTTCTGAAGCCTCTAACTCACCACAATTCCTACACTATTTCTAGCCTGCCCTCCACCTGAGTAGTAGACTCTGGATTCCAAGCCAAGTGGCTTTGCTGCACTTTCTTTCTTTCTTTTTTTTCTTTTTTTTTTTCTTTTTAGTACTAAGCTAACTGCCCTTGCGAGCCATTTTAAGCCTAGCCAAATATCCCTTGTGAGACTCAAACCCTGCACCTTGTGCTTGCAAGGCAAGCACCTTAACCATTAGGCCACCCTCCCTTCCATCTCATCTCTTGGATACATAGGATGTCCAGCCTCCTCCATATCATGCCATCCACTTCCAAGTTGCGTCCTGTCAGTGAATCTACATTAAGTGTAGCAATTCTCAGTTCATGTTTGGCAGGTTGGTTGGTTTTACATCCAGCTTTTGCTCAACAGAGCTATCCCAGGTAACCCAGGCTGGGCAACTAGACAATGGCCAGCCAATAGCTTATTGACCCAGGGCTGCTGGGCTTTATGGCGGGCACACACTGGCCAATAGGGGAACATATACCCCTCCCACCATTAGCAAGGATGCCTGGCATGGGTCAGAGTAGGCCGGGTCTTCAACCCACTTATCACTGGTAAACTACCCATGCCCATTTTTGACGACATTATTTAACATGACTGAATCACCTAGAGACATATTTTACACCGTTGAGTGGCTAGCCCTGCCATGGCATGCAGTCTGTGATCCAAATTCTCATATCTTGAGGATACTGCACACCACAGTAGATGCCCAAATCGGTTGGTCTGTACAACTCTTCCCCCTATAGGGCACCATGTAGAATCTGTGCTGCTGCCCACAGTTCCATTCACTGGTGAGTTTGGGATGGAAACAATCAGCACGTTTTTCGGACATGGGAGAAACCCTCATTACCTACATTATTCCCAACTTAGTCTCACCCACAAACTACTAAATAATCCAAACTACTGCCCATCCCTTGAAATTATAATACAAACACACACCCCTACTCAGCATCTTAGGTCCTCTAGCAAACAACTCTTAACCATAACTAAACCCAACAAAAGAGCTGGACAGTGTGTCGATCCCCATGCCATTGCCAAACATTGGAATGTGCTTCTCTCTCTATTACTCAACTAGACTCTTTAAAAACATTTACATTTGCACTAAAAGAACACTATCTCAACAACCTTGTCTGTTCTTGTAGTTATATGATTAAACCACCTTAAATGTTTTGGCCACTATACACTACAAATTCTTTTACTAACGTAATGTAGTGCAATTTACACAATCTGTCTTTGTATCTAATCTCTCTTTCTTTCTTTATTTCTGTGGCTGAATAAACAGACTTGATTAAACAGTATTCTTATTTCTGAGAATATACAATCAGAATTACTAAAAATTTAATATACTGCGTTTATTTTCTTGTATTGCATACTTCTATAATATGTATTTGCCTTGTATATCTACTTCAGTTTGTATTATGTAAAAACTTTCTTCACTTTCAAAGTTAAGATGATGTTATGTAAACATTTCTGTGATTGTATGGAGCTTTTCTCCCCGGGCCTCCACTGAAAATGGGTCGTTGGGCCCAGTGGACTTTCCCGGTTAACAAATATTAATAAATAAATAAATAAATAAAGGGGAATAAAGGTTCTAAAACAGAAACAAATTCGAAAGACATGCGTGAATGGGCATGCCTTCGTTGAAGGTTGGGTGTCGGGCTGGCACCTCGGCACCGTAAAAATCTATTGCAAA
>NW_025050757.1:0-13248 GCF_019279795.1 Protopterus annectens
GTCTATGTGTTTCAGGTGTTGTGTTCTGAGGTGGTAGTTGTTTGGGTGTCTGCTTTGGTGGCCTCTACTGTTTTGGTAGATTTTTGATCAGAGCTTCCGAGTATGTCTTTGTGTGTTTATGTGTATGATTTGAGGTTGTGATGGTACTCTGTGAGACTGGGTCTATAGTGTGTGTGTAACCTTCTCCTTGTGAGGTTCCTGAGTTTGCGAGGGTGGCCTGTAACATGCTACAATTTGCAGAGCAGTCTTGCCTATGGTTAATTGCACCTGGATGGTCTCCGATGCATGGCGTTGCCACCAATCTTGAGGTGTGGGTGTCCTTGATGAATATGGATACCCCCCCTCCTTTCTTGGTATTGTCCGGATTTTGGGGCCGGAACGCATGATATGAGGTAAAACCTGATAGTGCTGGGGTGCTCTCAGGAGCCTTGAACCAGGTTTCTGTCACAGCACAGACATCGATGTTCTCCATACTGAGAAGGGCCTCGAGTGCATGCATTTTGAGATTGAGACTTCTGGCATTGAGCAGCATTACCCTTAGTTTTTTTCCTTTTTTGTGTTCTAGGGTGGTAGGTTTAGAATTTGAGCCTTGCCTAAAAAAGGCACTATGGGGGTGGCAAGAGCCTTTGCCAATATCCGGAATCCCAGGGGTGACAGGTGCAAGCCGTCCCTTGCGAAGCAGCATGGCTTGTCCAGCATGTCATCCCAGGCAGACAGACATTGGATCCCCTTTGAATGACACCAGAGTTTAAGCCAATTGTTAAAGCTGATCATCTTATCTCTGTATTGTGGCATCATTCTTGGTGAAGGTAGGATACTGCTCAAGGTCAGGGTCATACCTGCCTGGGCTACATAATCAGAGAGCTCCTCAATGTCTCTTTTCATGTAGTCCAAGGAGGTACGTCTCAGGTCGTTTACACCAGCGTGGACAATGACTGAGTTGTACCTGCTGTTGAGAGACCTGAGTGCTTGCGTTATGTGGCGGATTCTAGCGCCCGACAGGCAGCTTACTGTAACCCTCTCCTTACTCAGTCTGGTGAGCGGGCGTCAATGTGTCTGACTATGGAGTCACCAATGACTAGTGTGTCTGGCATTGTGTTTGGCCTTAAGGGCTGTGACTGTTTGACACTCTGACTGTGAGGTCTATGTGTTTCAGGTGTTGTGTTCTGAGGTGGTAGTTGTTTGGGTGTCTGCTTTGGTGGCCTCTGCTGTTTTTGTAGATTTTGATCAGAGCCTCAGTATGTCTTTGTGTGTTTATGTGTATGATTTGAGGTTGTGATGGTACTCTGTGAGACTGGGTCTATAGTGTGTGTGGTAACCTTCTCCTCCTGTCTGGTCTTGCCAGTCCTATGTTGAGAGAGCTCAGCCTCCAGTTTGGCCGTATAGTTGCATCTCTTGCATGTATTTGTGTTTTGTGGGAGGAGGAGAGGGTTGTCTGTGTACATGAGGCAATTGTAACATTGCCTCAATATTCCCAGGTTCACCAGCTGAGCAGGAGAGGACACTAGCAATTGATCCCTTGACATGCTAGAAGGAATAGAACTCTTTAATTTTACCTCTTCCCCTACACATATGTACTAAAAACTCACCCCCTTATGTCTTATGTTAAGTAAATAAAGAAAGTGCCTCTTACCTACTCAAAGCTTGTAGAACACAGTCTCACTGTATAACTGATTGCCCCCCAGCCTCTCTCAGCTGTGACCTGCTCCGTTCGCCCTGCGGGCTCACTCCGCTCCCCTACCCTACCCCCAATTCCCACCCACCCCCAGTGGTCCTAAACTTATACTTCTTAAACCACACCCTCTCTCCCAATTAACCAATCCCTTTCACCATCCTTCTCACAAAATTAACCACACTCATACATCTTTTTTCTACCAGTGACTATAACCCAATGCTTAGAGTATTTTACCATATCCCTTTCCTTCTAGCTAACAAGTATTAATTCCCTTCTCTAAACGCTCTTCTTATCCAATACCACCTTTTGTAATTTTAGACTTAACTCTTAAAACTTCTTATACATATCTCTACAAGATGCCTTTAGTAGTAAAAACTAAAATGACCAAACCAATACTCTTAGCTTTAATTTAAATTGCTCTCACCTCCACCCACCTCATCACCTCCTTTGAAAAACTGTACTGTTACCATTTTAATTACTCTCCAAAACAAACAGCTATGCATGCTCCTGTACTCCCTAACATTCAAACTAATATCACTTTTGTTCCCACCGATCTACTACCTAAATACCATAGATTCTCCCACATTAAATACAATAAACCCACAGTAAAGAAAGTAAAATATCTAACCAACTTTATAAATACTTCTACAATCAAATTAAGTAATCCTAAAAGATGGTGACATCCACCCTAAACCTGGCCCTACCAATCCTGCTACCCCTAATAACCCACCCTAAACTACCAAACTCTGTCCTAATAGGGCACCTAAATATCCACAGTATTAAAAACAAAGTAGCCCATCTCCACGCCTTCCAGATATTCACTGCCTTGACATCTTCTGCCTGACAGAAACGTGGTTAAAACCAGACACCAAAGACAATGAAATCATTCCCCAAGAATATAATATATTAAGACAAGACAGAACAAAAAGCAAGGGTGGGGGAGCAGCAGTTCTATTCAAAGATGGACTTCAAATCTCCACTTTACCATACAACCCACCTCAGCATAGTAAAGCAGAAGTCCTTATCACCAGATTTCAAATCAACCAAAATAAATCTTTATATATCATCTGTATCTACCTACCCCCCCCAGTAATAATATCAATACTATAGAGGATATTCTAAGCTGGGTGTCCTCAACCTACCCCCAGAAACAATAATACTTGGTGATTTTAATACTGACTGGAAAGTTGTAAACGCTGATAATCCTACCTCCCATATCAACCTTCACGGCTTTAGTCAAACTATCACCTCCACAACTAGAATCAATAAACCAAATAAGAAAGAGAGCACCTTAGACTGGATACTCATAAATAAACAGAAACTAGCTTACAAGGTAGGAACTCTGCCAGACGATGTAAGCGATCATTCTTTGACCTACATCCTAAGGCAAAAAAATGATATCTCTAACCCCCCCACATATAGGATTGCACATACCAACAAACACTTTAACCCAGTACTATTCCAAAATGAACTTAGAGCCTGTGACTGGAACCCTTTAAAAACCCTACCACTTGAAGAAGCTGTTAAATACCTAAACTCTAAATTCTTATCAATCCTAGATAAGCACGCACCCAAACGGTCCATTAGAATGAAGTCTAAGCCTGCCCCCTGGCTTTTTAAAGAAACCAGACAAAAGATTTTACTTAGGAACAAGTCTTGGGCTAAATGGAAAGCTAACAAAAATATCTCAGATGAACAAACTTTTAAGCATTTAAGAAATATTACAAAAAAGGCAATACTTACAGAAAAAAATAGCTACTACTGTAAATTACAGCAACATCACCAAAACAATCCCCAAAAGTTCTGGTCTAGTATAAATAAACTCCTGTTCCCAAGCCACTCAACACCTACCCCATCTCAGGCCGAACAAAATACCCCCCACCAAACTGCCAATACCTTCAATACCTTCTTCATAGAGACCATACAATCACTAGCCAGTCAACTAGTCCCTGACAACACAAGCCTCCCCACCACCATACCTGGCACTCTACCAACATTCCATCTGCAACCCATCTCAACCACTTTCATCTATAAGTTCATCCAAAAACTTAAACCTTGTACTCCTTCTGCTGACCAGCTACCATCTGAATACCTGCAAAAGCAGCCAAAGTAATTTTATCCCATATCCATCCTCATAAATAGAACCATTAAGGAAGAAATTGTTCCAGACATCTGGAAAATCTCCCATATTATCCCCTACACAAGGGTCCCTTTAATGATATTCTAACTACCAGCCAATAGCTCTATTATCACCCTTAGCAAAATTATGGAAAATGCATTCACCAACAACTATTAAACCATTTATCTCAGCATAACATCACAGCAAACTGCCAGCAGCATGGCTTTAGGCCATCAACTGCCTATTATCATTTTACGGAAGCCATCAATAGAAATGTCGTAATGAAACAACACTCTCTTCTGCACTCTTTATTGACCTCTCAAAGAAGCGTTTGACACTTGAGTAAACCATGCCCTTCTTATCAACGATTCTTGAGATCCGCTTTCCCTTGACTGTCACTGGCAGTTAAATGGATTCAGAATCCCTACTACCAATGAGGCAACAGGCAGTTCTCTAGGAAAATAATATATCATCCCTTCTGCCAGTCACACTCAGGTCCCTCAGGGAACTCTATTCTGGAGTCCCACTTCTTTTCTCACAGTTTTATCCAACAGCCTCCACATGCTTAGCCATTCCACAAGCCACCTGCATTCAATTGCAGATGATTCTGAACTAATATGCTCCAGCAAAGCTCCCCAACTGATCTACACTTTTCTCTTATTCAAATGTTTTCCAACATAGTTGGAAACATGGTTACTACTAAAAACATTGCCTCCTGCTCAATGCCAAAAACTAAACTCCTTCTCTTCACACCCACCAGTAAATCTCCCCCATAGATTTCTCACCTGTAAATGCTCAATAATGGCACAATTATATTCCCCAATTCTACCACTAAATTGCTAGGAATTACTATTGACAATAACCTTACATTTGACAGCCACATATAAAATAACACCATAAAAACTGTCAACAGAAAATAGGCTCATTATATGGAATTAAACTTTTCCTAACACCAATATGCCAGAACTTCTTGATTACCGCCCCCATTTAATTTCAAACATCTTCTGTTATGCCTCACTTGTAACCACTAATCCTAAAAGAAAATAATCTTATCAAACTAGCTAATTCCTATAATAACATACATGATTTGCCACTGGCAATCCTTTTTAGAACTCACCACTGTCTACGAATCTGAAATGCAGCTAGGCTGGCCTTGAATTTCAAAACCAACTAAAAGTCTCTCCCAACTCACCATTGCCCCACAAGATATTTTACTCAAACCTGGCACTCCTATAATCTCCAATCTCCATAATCCCCTACAAAAATCCTAAATTATCTTTGCTCTTCCATGTAGAACTTCTTGCTAGCATAAGCAGAGTCTTACAACATGGCTGGAGTTTCTCTGTTTTCCAACTCTGTGGGAAAAACCATGGAACCTACTGCCTAATGAATAACTTTAATTTCTTCACTGCCTCTCTTTTAGCTCAAAGACAGACACCTCAAAACACACTGGTTATGCCTCTGCAGCAACCCTAATTAACTTTCTCCTTCACTATAGATATTTCTCCTCTTGAACCTCTACTTATTTCACATTCATTGAGTAGTAGGACTGTAACTGCTTAACAAAGATTCAACATACTGGTGTAATCTATCCCCTGCTTGATGCTCCTGAGAAGTCTCTATCCTGTTTGATGTACTGATGGTCTACACATGTATCTCACTGCATATTGAATTATCCTGTACATATTGTCACCTTTACTATTATGTAAATGCCTACTTTACTTTATTAATACTCCTGTGTATTTTTTTTTTTAGTATTCTTATTGCTTCCCTGTATTTTTAATAATCTTGTACTGAAATCCTTTTATTTACTATGTATTAATATTTATTTTTAATTTTTAATTTTTAAATTTCAATTTTTATTTGTTGCCACTGGAGCTTTTCTCCACGGGCCTCTACTGGAAATGGAAATATATCCAGTTAGACTAGCCCGGTTAACAAATGTAAAATAAATAAAATAAAATTGTTTAAATGGACATTCAACAGAATTATCGTTCAATGGCTTAAGTTCGATGAATTAAGTTTGACAAATAGGTATTCGATGGGTATTCGCTTCAATTAAATGATATAGATCACTAATGGAGTACAATATCTCTTGCCAAAACTGAAAATATCTACACATCCCCACTAGAAAGGAATCAATTTATAAAATGTATATGTTGCAGGCATAATTAATAATGGAAACATTACGGTTAATTTAATCGACCAGATATTGCTATACCTACTAAGAGAAACAGTAAAGTATTTTTCAAAATGTTTGTAATTCATTATTACTATGGATAATGCATTGGTCCGAGTACACAATGACTTGTGCTGTGGTGCTTGTGTAACACTGTGTTCTGTAGTTAAAGTGAACTTGAGAGGTAGGGGTTCCATTCTCACTGCAGTTGACTGTGGGTGTGTGTGTGTGTGTGTGTGTGTGTGTGTGTGTGTGTGTGTGGTAGTAGTATTGTGTGTGTGTGTGTCAGCTGTTGCTTGACATTACAGTGAGCAGTTCTTGTGGCTTGAGAAGAGGTGTAGCAAAGGACCCATCTGAGTTGTAGATTCTTGGAATAAGGCTCAGTACTGAGCATTTCCATTGGCCAGATTGCTAGGGGTGAAAATTGCTTAACTTGTTTTAAAGAAGGGCTCTCACAGTTGCTATAAGCCCCACATTTGCAATTGTTTTAACTTACAGCTCCATGGAGTTTGGCAACCAGCCACTGCTCTACTATATTCATCTAGCGAGCAATCTGGAAGCATCTGTTTGCGATGCAGGGCACCTTTGTGCAGCACCACACAGTGGAGGTGACCATTGGTGGTTATTTTCCCTTAGAAGCTGCCTGTGCTCCAACTGAACATCCCTTAAATTGCACTTAGCTGCTTGGAGAGCACCTCAGCTGGGCTTTCTACAGCATTTGCCACTTTAACTGAAATCTCTAATCCCTAATAGTCTCATACCCCTTGAGATCCCATAGACCCAGCATTAAGCCCACAAATGAAACCACATGCTTCCTCATTAAAGTAAGCAAGTTTACACCTAATGAGTACTATGGATGGTCAGTTCTTTTTCCATTTCTCCTGCAAGCCTAATTGACATGGGTATCCTGGCCTTGGTGTAGCATTTGCCTTATGTACACTGATAACCCACTACTCCTAAACAACTCAAGCTCAATTTGTGAAGATGCTTATACACTAAAATTTGGAATCCTTGCTTTCTCGTTCACAAGAACAGTGACACTGAACAGGTTGTCAGTCCACATTCTTACATCTCCTGCACAAACCATGCTCTGAACACATAAACCATCATACATAGAAGGTACTCACCAGAAATTTACCTAAAAACCAGAAACCTCTAGAGAACACAAACATGTGCTACACCTAATGCACAGTACCTAGAGCACTCAATACACATAAAGAAGCACAAACAAAGTGTCTCACCAAGGCACAAGCCCCTAAGGCAAAGCATATCTGTAACCAAATTTTTTTTGGTCATAGGTGACTCCATAGTGAGGAAACACAGATGTCCCACTCACTGGAGGCTGTGGACAAGGGAGAGGTTATGATCAGCTGTCTGTCAGATTGCTTGGGATCCACTCCAGATCATGCAGCACTCAAGAATCTCTCTCCACAACTAGTGCTATTTATGACTCCATCATAGTTCATGTTGGTGTGAATAATTTGAGAAGTACCTCACTGGACTATGATGAGAGACATGACTGAGCTCTCTGAATATGTGTCTCAGAGCAGGTAATGTCTCTGGCCAGCCCAGCAGGCAGCATATTACCCTCACCTAAGATGATACCAATATAAACAAAGGAATGATCCAACTTCAACAATTGGCTTAGTTTCTGAGTGTTAATGTCTCATTCCTAAGGGGATCCAGCCTGGAGTTGACATAGTGGTGGAGCCACACTGTTTTGCCTTAGAGATGGTCTTCATCTGTGCACCTTTGGGATTTCAGTTTACAGAAGCTAAGCCACTTGCACTCCCCATAGTGCCTTTTTTTTAGGCAATGTCACAACAACAAAATTCCCCAAAGTAAAAATATCTTCAAAAACAACCTCCAAGGAGTTACACTGCCTACAAATGCTAGGAGTCTAAATGTAAAGACTGCACTCACTGGAGCTTAGCCCTCACCTTAGAAGATGCTGACATCTATGCCATCACAGGAGACTTGGTTCAGTGCTTGTGGAAAGCTTACCCCAGCCATACAGGGTTATAATGCCTATCACACATTCCAAGACCACAAGAGTGAGAGAGAGTGCAAAGGAACTATGGGGCGTGGAGTATCCAATATTCATCAGAGATAAATATAGATCCTAGATTGGTTCAAAACAAAAGATGATTTTCCCTTGAACCTGAATTCAGATTTTGATTGTTGACTATAGGTAAGACCCTCTCAGAAGTTATTGCCAGTTATAGGACCCCCTCCATGAACCAGGATACCTACACTGCATATTTGGATCTGCTTTTTTTATCCTAATTTTTCAAAAGTTTAAACTGAATTTTTCATCGTTACTGCAATCTCAGGCTACCTGTGTTCCTGGAAATAGATGTAATATTCCTGTACCCACTGACAACTCATTATTTTCTATTAATGTACTAAACCATTTGCTTTTTCAGTATTTTTACTGTATGATTTTATCTCTGCTGCTATCTTGTCTTGTTTAAAGCTAATTTATCTTAGAGCCTTGTGGATTGCACTAAGGAGTATCTTTATTTTTGTTTGATTTACATAGTAATATGAATTTAAAAAGTTCTTTGAAGACTGCATAAATGTGTCTCATACCTGTTAATATCTCTTCTGTCCCGAAGCTTTTCCTGTCTTCTTTTTTCATCCCACACCACCTTACCCTTTAAGTGTTTCCTTTTTGTGGAGGTCTCTGCAAGATCTTATATCCCGTGAACAAAGTCCTCTGGCAACTTAGACACTCTCCAGTCAAATCCATTTTTACTTAACGTTGGAACAATGTCATTGCTATAATAATTTGTTTTTTCCCCTGACTGCAACATAAGTACTAAGCTACTCAATAACTTAAGGCGTGATGCACACCACTGGGAGGCCAAGTTACTTCCCCCTCATGTTTGACTGTTACCTTATTTCACTTTCTCTCTCTCCCAAAAGTCAATTCCCCCTTTCCCATACTTTTATACAGTCCATTTTTGTGACTATCTTGAATTTGGTACTGACCTGCCTCAAACTGCAGTGGCTTATTGTTTTTACTTTCTCACCTGCAAACACTGATCAGTGGGTCGGCCCCTCCCATTCACCCTTAACTGCACTCCTGGGCTCCACTCTGCAACCTGTATCCTACCCCAATTCCCACCCACACACCCCCATATCAAATACATTTATATTTAATTAGCCATTGCCCTTCGTTAACTTCCACCAATCACAGTTATCAACCAATCTAATATACTCACCTTTTGACTGTGTGACCACTTACCCACCTCACTTGATCAACCCTACTCCGCACCTCTTCTCTCACACTAATGCCTATCTTCCCTCCATCGATGCTTTCACATAACCCAAACATCCAAAATGTTAGCATATCTTACTGTATCTTGCCTTCTCATCTATCTTTCACCAAGCTAGTCTTACCTCCTATCAACCCCAGGGGATTTCTGGGTCCTCTGACCATCCCTAAGTCCACCATGGGTTTCTACCCTCTCCAAACAACATCTAAGTAATCCATTTTATTATCTCTCCATCCTTGATAAATGTCTCAAAATAGTACACCATTACCATACAATGGTGCATCATCCTAAACACACAACTATCTCTTTAAAGTATAATAGCCTATAAAAAGATTTTTCAAATCAAAAGTGGATATAGCAAAAAATCTCATGCTGGAGTAGGGGATATCACACCCCTGACTCTGTGGCCCTACTATAATCTCAACCCACCCTCACCCAAATCTAAACTAACAAATATTTTCATCTTCCCCTGCCACAAATCAGATCTATTTCTCTTAAACCTAAATATTAGAAGTATGTTACAAACAAATCCCCAAGAACTCCATGCTACCTGTCCAGCTCACAACTCACCTGACATAGTCCTGCTTACTGGAAACCAGGCTTAAAAATGAAATTAATAGTGATGAATTACTACCTCCTGGCTAAGTAATATACATAGAGCAGACTGAAAGAACAAAAAAGGAGGAGGCATAGCAATTCTCTATAAAACATCTGACTAGAAAATCAACACATTCATCCTACCATTCCTGACTTTTGTGGCAAAGCTGAAATTATACTAGGTGAAACTGAAAATCAACACACATAAACATCTTAACTTGCTGGCATTTACATACCCCTGGAAATAACATAGCTCACACTAGAGCACATTCTCTGCTGGGCTTCCATAGCCCTACCACAATAAACTATTATCATAGAGACCCAGCATTGACTGGGCCTCCTGTAGCAGTAGATTCCCACCTATCCAGATCAGCCCTTCATGGCTTCAAAGCCTGCACAGATTAATCATGCACACCTACAGGATAGATAAAAACACCAAAACCACGTGAATCCACAATGGAGCTGGATACTCACCAACAGATCCAGTCTCTCACTACAGGCAGGCTGTCTCCCAGATGGCCTAACTGACCATCTCATTACCTTTTCTTCTTTGAAGGAGAAAGCTCGGTCCAGAAGAGACATATTAGATGCACCTCTCCACTATTAGATGTAAAAAGAATTTCCCCACTGTCCCCATACTCTCATATCACACTAAACTCCTGTCACTGGTCAGCCACTAAAACATGCAGCCCATTCGATAAAAGCCACAGAATATTTTCAACTCAGCACTTTAAACATCCTTGACAAATTAACACCAACTAGGGCCATTAGGACAAAATCAAACTATACAGCATGGCTATCCAAAGATATTTCAAGCTACAAAACAGTGGGATAAAAGCTGTGGCACACTTAGAAAAAAGATAAATCCCAGAAAACAAAGACAAGCCTACCAGCCAAGTTAGAAACTTAGCCAAGAAGAAAATTAAACTTGACAAAATAAACTTCCTACAATAGCATAATTCAAATTCCAACACCTAAACAACCCCAAAACGTTTCTGGGCCACTATAAATAAAACCCTCCACCCTGGCAATATCAAGTACCACATCTCCTAGGCAAACCCCTAACAACTTATTGCCCTATTCAACCCCTATTCAACAAATACTTTACATAATCTTATATTAGCTCTCACAAAGATTCTGCCAGCGGCTTGTCCCTAGACACTCTTAAACTGACCTCTATAGCAACAAACACCTTCTATATCCTTTTAATCCAGTCTAAGTTAATGTCATACAAAAACACCTACTAAAACTCAAACACACCACTCTTGCGGCCTGATAAACTCCTGCTGCATTCCTAAAATAGCAGCAAATGCCATTTGCGGCTGTTCCCTGTTTTGCATACTACAATTAACAGAATCTATAACTTTGAACAACAAATCCCATCAATCTGGAAGATATCCCTCATCATTCCTTTACATAAAGGGGAAGTTCAACAAAATTTTAATTTTGGACCCATTGCCATCCTGTCTCACTGTCTAAAATCATCAAAAGATGCAGACATACCCAAATTATGTCTCATCTTCTCAACAATAACCTCCTTTTACAAAAGTTACAGCATGGCTTTTGCCCTTTCACAGCACCACCACCGCCTTCTATCCTTCACCGATGCAATCAACCATTATAGGGATAGTGGTCTATAGCTCTCTACTTTTGCTTTGAACCTATCAGTAAGCATTTGGACCTTGGTCTCTCACTACAAATTTCTAAAACACCCTTAAGCAGAATTTAACCTTAGGTTGCTCCACTGTCAACTGAGTTCAAAATTACCTGTTTTACAAGATGGAAACAAGCAGTATTATGGCAAAGACAATATATCACATCTCCATGTAGAATATGGGTCTCCCACAGGGATCCATCCTTGGGCCACTATTATTTACTCTGTTCACTAGCAAACAAGTATAACTGCCACACTGGACAAGAAGCATCCCTTTGTCCAACCATGCAGATGGTTCCTACCTTTAATGATAGTGCTGCATCCCTCTTCTAACAGTTACAGTTAATTACCCAGAGAAGCATTCTCTGAAGTGGAAAAATGTGGTTATCTGAATCCACAACTCATCCTAAAATCAAACAAGACAAAAACTTATGTTCTTCTTCCCAGGAAAACCACCAGATCATCTGCCTCACCTTATCTATATCATCTGCCTAAATCCACACCATCATTTCTCCAATACTACATATACCTTAAACTTCGGGTGTCACTCGACTACTCACTCAGTTTTTTTTTTTTTAAATTCTTTTTATTACAGTTTTATATGCAACAACAGAAGTCAATGGTTACATCATATCAGCTTATTACATAAGCATTAAAAGTAGCTAAACTAGATACAAAGGATAAGGTATCATTTAAGCCTACTGTCATACACAAACTATATACACAATATATACAAAGTGCCATTGCTTTAAATTGGTAAATCTTACTATCTCTGACCTTCAATAGAGTTTATACAATAAGGAGATCTCTCTTTATGTATAAATCATATATTTGGGTTCCCAACAATCAAATTTCAGCAAGGAGTAAAAAAAGAGAATTCCATAGACTCTGATTTTCAGATCTTTTTTGGGCTCATAGTAATCAATTTCTGGGAGGTAATATAAGTAATTGCCATATTCCTAAAACTGGTCCAAGATAACTTTGAGCGATCCATCCAGTGTTTGGTAATATAGAACTTAATTAGAAGACAGACATTAATCAGTAACCTAAGTCGTAGAGGTGACAAATTTATATTAGTAATATGTAGTAAGGCCATTTCCCAAGATAATGTTGACTTATGGTAACCCATTTTACTTAGTCTGACCTTAAGAGAACACCATAGGTTTTGGGCATATTTACAAAACCATAAAATATGGATAATGTACGTGGGTGTGAACAACAGGGGGAAACAGTGGATACAGATGAGTTAAATTTATTTAAATGAGTTGGGGTATAATATAAATTATTAATAATCATGAATTGAGTAAGCGTGAACTTCTTAAAAAGGGGGTGTTTAAGTGTGAGTTTTATCGAATCCAGTTTTGTTGGGGGATATTGTAGAATCTTGTATATTCCCAAAGTTAGCAAAATTAAGTTCTTTGCTATATAAATATACAGAAAATGCTTTGTATGCAATAGAAATCATATGTTTCTTGGAACCTAGACTTAGTAGAAGCTGTTTAATTATGTTAACTTCCATATCTACGTTATGTTGATTTATTAAGAAAGTTGAGGTGAGTTCCTTTAATTGTCTCAAAGTGGTGGTATAAGCTTTAGAAAAAAAGTGTTTCTCTAAGTTCTGTCAATGAGAGATGTTTAAGCTTACAAAATCCCACCGTAAGATCTTTAATTAAGGAAGTTTATTCAAGTTAACCACCTGTCCTCCTAGTTTAATATTAGGGTTGAGGTCAAGTGGGAAAAAAG
>NW_025050758.1:0-12645 GCF_019279795.1 Protopterus annectens
AGTTGACAACTGAGTGTTTCTCAAAACAATGGAGCCATGTCAGCTCCAAATAAAGGGTGCATATGTGTCGGGAAATGCCAATGGCCAAATATGTGGCCATTGGCAAGGAAATGATGCAAAAAAATTTTTTTTTTGATTATGTTTAAGCAGGCAGCCCCGCAAAACCTGTATAAAACAAAAAAATGAAGGTTATAAACCCACAAATGTGGGTTTTATGCAATACATGGATTTACAATGCAGGGACCAGCAGACCAAAAACAACATGGCCACCGTTTAGTGGTTGCTAAAGGGGGAAGCTGAGTCTAAGACATGTAACTAAGCATTAGTAGGCAATCTGATGTAAATGAGTGTTAGGATACTGAATTCCACTGTCACATAGCAAATGAGCACATTCTGAGTAGTGTAAGAGATACATAAGGGGGAGGAATAGAGTAGGAGATAGGTGACATCACGGGGGAATGGTAGAAAGAAATGCAGTTCATTGGAGGTCAGTGTTACATGACAGATGTCAGGCACATATCATGGAAAGAGGAGTGCCAAAAATAAGCATGGGAAAGTCAAGAAATGGAAGGTGTACACTGTTGCTTACACCAAAGTTTCTTGCGGGGGTTTTTTCCATGAAGCCCAGTAGGACGGGGTTTTGCGTGTAAGGCAGACTGAGCATGTGGGAGCCTGTTGGCAGATTTTAAGACTGTTTGCGCTGGTGTGCGGTTTTAACCCAAATGCAGATTCTGAACCGTGTAAGCTTTGTGGGGGGGGTGTAAGCCACTGGGGGTTTTCTGCTGGTATGCACGTTGCTCCCCTGAGGAAACAAAAGGAAAAAGGAAGCAACAGAATTAGTAGGAAGCAGGGGAATACTGCTGGAGCTAGCAGGTGAAAACAATTAGAAGCAGGCAATTACACAGGCAGAATAGTAGCTCAGCCAAGCACTTAAACAGCAGTGCAGGATGTTTCTCAAGAGACACTGCAAGACAGGAGTAAGCTATTAGAAGTGAAAACTGAAAAAGCTGAACTCAAAATGCTAGGGGCTACCATAGTTGTCATAAGGAGACATAGGCTACTTGCTGAGGGTGGTGACAATGCAGATGGTGCCAGACAACCCACAGTGAGGGGGCGGAGAAAAAGGTACAGGCCCAGGGTCACCTACCACAGGTTACATGAGCTGGAGATAGTAGAGCTCTATAGAGTGGACAGAGACCTCCTGCAGCAAATTGTCGAGCTGTGCAGGCCACCCTAAAAGAACCAAAAAAGGGGGGAACCCATCCCAGTGGAAACCAAGGTATGTGTTGGCCAAAAACTAGCAACAGGTACCTAACAGAGACCAACTGGTGATATGATGGGAATATCACAGGCAACAGCCTCCAGGGTACTGCACCAGTTCCTGGATGCCATGTCAGCACATGTCGGTGATCATGTATATTTCCCCAATCCCCATAGGTATTGGCCAGCAATATCGTCTCTTCCAGCAAATAGCGGAATACCCTGAGGTAGTGGGTGCAATAGACTGCACCCGCATCAAAGCACCAGCCAGTGGGGGGTAGGGCCTACTTTAAACCCGCAAGGGCTTCCCCTCCATCAACTGCCAGGTTGTGGGGATGCCCAGGGCATAATAATGAATGTGTGTGCTGGCTGCCCTGGGAGCTACCATGATTCCCATATCTGGCTTTTTGGCCCGGGCTTTCCAGAAATCCCACATGGACACCTAGTGGGGGGGGGATGCAGGTTATGCACTGGAGCCATGGCTGGTGACACCCATCAGAAACGCACACACACCTGAACAGGAACGCCATAATGAGGCAAAAAAAGTAATGTAATGGGGGTTTTTGGGCTGCTCAAGTCAGGGTTTCCCGGTGTCTGGACACATCTGGTGGAGCCTTGCCAAATAAAACCCAAATTGTCATGGTATGTGCTATGCTACATAATATGATCTTGCAAAAACAGCTGCAGCAGGACCAGCATGGGGCCCGGGCCAAACAGCCCCCACCATTGCCAAGGCCATCACAGGCAGAGCGTGACTCGGGAGGAACAACCTGAGCCTGCCCCAGTGGGGCAGAAGGATGCCCAGTATGCCCCCTTGGCAAAGAGGCAACGCATAGCACATACACTGGCTCAGTAGGAACCCTGGGAATGATACCCCTCTCTGACTCACTCATATAATAACAGGGATGCCTAAAATGACATAACCTGCTCTCAAACATGTACGGGGGTGTAGTATGTGCATCCGACAGAGGCAGCCCTGCAGCACCACCTGAGGCATGAATGCCATGTGTTAAGCAATGTAACACCATGTAGTATATGCACATTTAAACCCTGACTAACATCCTACCCTCCCCAAAAAATTAAACCCAACAAAAGTTTGGGGTTTCCCCAAACAATGAAAAAATGCAAAACCCATGAAAAGGTTGATTTAAGTAACCAAATAAAAAAATTGCCCCCCGGGGTATAAAATGCTCCCCAACACCTACCTCCCCGGGCTCCCTGAATGGAAAGGATCAAAAAAAATTTATACAGTTATCAGAAGGGTAAGCCTTGACTCATGACAATGCTCCACCTGCTAAAAATCCGGGGAAATATGCACCGAATTTAAACCCACCTCCATAGGTACAAAAGGGGGATGAAAGAAAAATGCCAGAAGAAGCAAGATGCATGCAGTCTAAATATTGGAGAATGTTGATATCTGTCCTGTAAAACAAAACTGGGTCAAGGCTCACAACAGCACCCTAACACTACCAGGTTACACCTCATACTGTGCTGTACAGCCTCAAAACATGGAACAAGCTACAAAAGGAGGGTGACTAGCAATAATTGTCAAGGATAACCACCCCCCCCATGTTGGTACCACAACAAGAGGCAGCATGGACTAGCCATGGTCAAGTAACAGTGGCTACAACTGCCTCCCAGTTTATAGCCTGCTACAGACTACCATCCTAACACCAGGAACTGCACCTGGCCTATGTTGGAATACATGAATATATCAAGCCCTCCAAACCACATTATATTGGGTGACTGAAAATACCCAGACATAGACTGGGAGCATTATACTAGCTCCAACATGTAGGACAAAAGTTCCTAGAATCCATAAACCAAAATGCCCAGGAACAACGTACCACTCCCACAAGAGGGGTAAGCATACTGGATGTGATAATCAGCAACATGGGTACTGGATGGCAAGATGAGAAGTGTATCCCTCACTGGCAAGACCAGACCATAGAGTAATCACACCGGATATACACATCCTGACCACAGTCCCTGGCCAGAAAACCACAGTGAAAAACATGTGTAAAAAAGTTGCACTCCTCCAAACTGATGTGGAATCCATTAAAGGCCCTGTGCAGGTGCAAAATATGGGCCACACCTCAGAACCTGTTATACAGGCATTCCATGAACACTGCCAGGAATGCTTGGATTATGCAATCCCAAATAAAACCAAGACACAATGCCAAAAAGGCATCTGGCATGGTGGACTCCAGCCATTACCAAACCATGCAAGAGAATGAGGAAGCTACTACATGATAGAGCAAACAAAAAAAGGGAAGTAATCACTGATCAGTAGTATGGCAATAAAATATGTCCACACATACAATCCACTAAGGCCAGCTACAACAAGTTGAATCTGTGAATCTTGAGGCAATGTTACACCTGCCCCAAGTACACAGACAACCCTAACTCCCCAAGAAATACAAATATTGGAGAGGCAACCATTTATGGAGGCTGAGCTCCCCTAAAACTCAGACTTCCAAAACAAAAAGGAGGGAAAAAAACCCCCAACACAAAAACCCCAAAACCCACAAAAAGAAAAAAAATCAAAACCCCAAAAAAACCCAAAGACATAAACCCAAAGAAAAAACTTTCCCCGAAATTACAAACACACCACACCAACAGAGGCCTCCAAAGCAGACACCCAAGCAACCACAACCTCCAAACAAAGCACATGCAACACATAGTACACAAAGCTGGTGTGCCAAACAGTCACAGGCCAGAAGAAGAAACAACATGCCTGATACAGTTGTAATAGGTGGCTCCATAGTCAGACACACTGCTGCCCGCTCACCAGACTGAACAAGGGAAAGGGTACAGTAAGCTGCCTGTAGGCTGCAAAATCCAACATAACACAAGAAACCAGGTCACACCAAAACAAGTAGAAATATGATGCAGTCATTGTCCATGCTGGTGTGAATAACCTGAGATGTACCTCCCTGGACTACATGAAAAGAGACATAGATGAGCTCTCCGATTATGTAGTCCAGGCGGGAACACTTTTGGAGCATCCTACCCTCACCAAGAATGATGCCACAGTACAAACACAGAATGATCAGCTTTAACAAGTGGCACAATTACTGGTGTCATTCCAGGGGGATCCAATGTCTGTCTGCTTGGGATGTCATGCTTGACAAGCCACGCTGCTGTTCCGGGGGGGGCTTGCCCCTGTTCCCCCGGGGGTCTGGATATTGGATAAGGCTTTTGCCACCTCCATAGAGCCTTTGTAGGCAAGGCTGAAAAGACTAACCCACCCCCCTAGAAAACATAAGTGGAAAGAAACATAAGGGTAATGCTGCCAATGCCAAAATTGTAAACCTCAATATGCATGCTCAGGCCCTCCCAGTATGGAGAACATTGATGCCCTGTGCAGTGACAGAAACCTGCTGCAAGCCTCCTGACAGCACACCAGCACTACCAGGTTATACCTCATATCATGCGTTATGGCCCCAAAACCTGGACCAAAACATAAAAGCATAGGGAGTATCCATATTCAGCACAGACACCCATATGTCCAGGTAACTGACAATGCACAAAGCTTTGGAGACCACCCATGTGCAACTAATTTGGGGAAAAACTGCTGTACAGTCTGTAGCATGCTACAGACCACACTCTCACACACAGGAACCCCACCCAGCCATCCTGAAGACACTGGACAGTATGAATGTCCCACCAAATACCAAACAAGGTACTCACAAATTACCACATAGGTGGTAAACCATTATGTATGGAAGGAGTAATCAGGGACCTAGGGACACAAGTGGACAGTAACCTGTTATGTGACACTCACATTGCCAATGTGGCTAGGAAGACTGTCTATATTGGACACCGTATCATGAAAGGATTCACATCAAATCAACAGAGGTCATTGTGCCCCTATACTGTTCTCTTATCAGACCCATAATCTAGTACAATGCCTCATTTGGGATGTACCTTACCTGACACCTGCAGCAGTTAGAAAGACCTCAAAGGTACCTCACCAAGAGGATAAAGGGTCTCAAATATATGTCATATGCTGCCTGGCTGTAGACACCCCAGCTGAATGCAGGCACATACTGCCTACACAGAGGCATTGTATGCCTGTTGTACAAGGCCATGTCCAACACAGGAGTAATGGACATGCTCCACCCCAGAAAACCCAAAGCCATCGGAGCTGTGAGAGTGAGAGATGTCAACCTCAACACATAATGAAATAGGATGTGCTGGAGGGACAGATACATAACCCAGAGGCTCCCACACCCTGGAACAGAATCCCACTCCATGTTAGGCAGAGCCCCTCACTGACACTCTTCAACAGGAATCTTGCCAAGTGGATGGATGATCGTACATGTACACTGGGGGTCTTCACTGTGTCACGTCCAGACAGAGGCACAGTAAACTAAATCATAAATGGCCATAATATTCACATAGCAAGGGGGGCCACACACACCTCTAGGTTTATAAATGCCCTAGGGTGGATAGCCTTTTGTATGAACCTATGAAGATACAAATTGCACAGGACACTAAGGATAATCACAAGGCTTTCTTAACTGATGGTAGGAACCTTGTTGGGAATTCACAGATATGCTCTGAATCACTCAAATATTACAAACAACATACCAAACACACACACATATTGCCAACATACAACCTGACAGGTGCAGTGCAACCCCCCGCCCCAAAAATGCAAAATATCTATCCCAGCAGACTGCTGGCCCCCTGACATTGCAGATGTTGAGGTAACAGCCAGCATCTACAAAGCAAAAATCACAGCAGCAATGGTATGAGATGGTGTCCTGGGCTGAGTCCAACATGGACTCCAAGAAGAATGGAATGCCAAATCACACTACTGCTCAATGTCAGCCTTACCACAGGATATGTACCCAAAGAGCAGTGTACAACAACAGTGGTCCTTCTCAACAAAGGTGTTGCCTGAATGGATACTGCAAACTACCACCCCAGAATCCTGACAAGCTTGGTCTGCACAGCTATGGAAAGGATCAGCATGTACCCAGACATAAAGATATTGGGGACCCTAAATGGGCCCTACCCAGTGTGGCTTTCTTAAGTGCAGATCCTGCCATGTTTGACTCATTTGAAACAGTCATTAAGGTCATTGATGAGGGCAATGTGGTCCACACAGCGTAGCTGGACCTTGCAAAGGCTTCCATACAATAAAGTGTTCTTTATAGATATGCTCACCAGCTTAAATATAAACCCCCATGTCAGTAGAGGGGTTGCAAACCAGACCAAGGACAGAACTGACATGGTCAGACATGCTGCCGCCATTTAAAAACACCGAAAACAGGCCCAAATGGTTGGGCCCATAGCAATGTTAGCAAACTAATTGCAGAAAAGGGGTATAGTCAAAAATTATCAGGAAGTGCCCCCAATTTTAAAATAGGTGTTAAAATTTTTAACATGAATGAGAGACCTGGGGACACAAGGTTTATAGATATCCTGCATTGGACAAACATGTGGCTGTAGTGGTTTTCAGAAACATACCATATACCCACCTAATCATGAAGGTTGTCAGATCTAGATAAGGGGGGGTCATTGTGGCTCTGCAGTCATCCTTCATCAGCGTTACAATTGACTACAATAGCCCCTGTGGGATGTACCTCAGCAGACACCTCCATCAACTGTAAAGTCCCCAAAAATACCTCACCAGGAGTATCAAAGAGCTTGAACAGATGCCATGTGTTGCCTGATTAAACAAACTGCAGCTCCACACACTGCCATACTGCCCACCCAGAGGCAAGCTGTGCCTGATGTATAAAGCCATGTCCAAGCTGGAATCAATGAACATGCTGCACCTTGTACAATCTGAATGGCAGTGAGCTATGCACATGAGAGACCTGAACCCCAGCACTGACATACATAGGACAAGCTGTACTGAATGATCCATAACACAGAAGCCACCCCCACTCTTGAGTAAACTCCCAATACAGGTTAGCCAAAAGTCACTTTTCCTCAAGAGGAATCTTGATGAGTGGATGGGAGATGGTAGGTTTAGGGTATCACTGTTATGTCACAGGTAGACAGAGGCACAGTATACTAACCATGACATATGTCATGGCAAAATCCACTTTCAATGTGTGTGTAAGGACAAACACACTCTCCGACTAGCATTAGAAATGGCCTAGGGCACATCGCTAGTGTTTGCCAATGTACACCTATGTTGTGGAATACACTACCAATGTTGGACAAGCCTGGTTTAAGTAGTTCATATCTGAACATAATGCAACATGGTCAGATGTGCACAACTGGCCCCTAACCAGGCTGTTGTGCTCACTATGAAAATGTAAAGCAGTGATAGGACTAAAGCCCAGGATACTGTCCACCACAGTGAAAGTACTGAACCAGTACACTATATGTTACTACAGTGTTAGTTGACAACTGTATGCAAAGTATCCCATGCAAACCCTGCAGGCACAGTATAATCCCTGTTGTGTTCAGACACAAAGCAGTTGGACAGTAACTACACAACATGACACACAACACACAACCATAAACGTGAGATATTGTTGAAGTTCACACTCATCCACAAATGTGGTGGGCTGCAGAGTTCAACATATGGAAAGCTCACACTGGGCATGCTCACACACTTTGATAAATGAGACATATGTCAGACAACATGCCATGGAAAACCCGAACTGGGCATGCCCCCTTTGGCCAAATCTCAGTTTAGCAGTTGGCCACACATATCTGGTATTTTTTGCGTGCCAGGAACCAACCACATTACAGCAATCTGCCCAGTGCACACAGTTAAATGACTACAGAGACATAAGTGGTATAGTGGATCCCCCTCATATTCAAACATCGTCCGCAGATACACAAGTTGTTCATAAAACAGGGAATGCTATGGCAATAAAGACCTGCAAACAGTCTATCAGCAACAAATATTGTGCATCTGACAATTAAACATATGGGTGTAGAGGTCAACACTAGGCTGTTTGCCCTAGGGAATGACAGCTTAGCCAGAGGGGTTGGGGGTCTGCCTCCCCAGTACAGTAGGCTACTGTGCCACTGTAAAGTAGGTCACATAAGGCACCATGTGAGGCTAGTGTGCTGTGCCTCTGTCAAGCAGGGACACAGTGGAGATCCCAGGGGTTTGCTAAGCCACATCCATGTTGTTGGTGTGTGCTGGAAGAGGGTTGGTGAGGACCTCTAACAGTAAGGGGGTGTCAATAACAGACTGAGGGGGGTCTTATCTGCATTGTCTGGACAATTTCACTGTCAACACTTTGTTGTGATGATTATGAGGGATTGAAGTGTCATGCCAGTACTGTTCAGAGATGTCCCCCTCTGTGGGCTACTTCTCTGCAATGTATTAGCTCACTCTGTCTGTTGGACAGCTCATATATGGCTGGTGTACACCTGACAGGTGTCCTGTTGTGGAGCAGTCATGGGTATATTTGGGATAGCATGATCAATGCAAACCTTCCACATGCTCATAGAATGCAATTGTCAAGGATTATGCAGAGTGGCCTGTATACTCCCCTAGCATGGGTCCTTTGAAGTCTTCCACCCCAGTCTTCACAAGTGTAAAGTCTGCTTTTGATAA
Organism: Protopterus annectens; assembly: GCF_019279795.1. Classification (NCBI taxonomy): domain Eukaryota; kingdom Metazoa; phylum Chordata; order Ceratodontiformes; family Protopteridae; genus Protopterus; species Protopterus annectens. The sequence goes on from NW_025050758.1 coordinate 8,804, forward strand.
ATACACTTTGTTTGCAGTGACAACCTTGCCTGGGGGTGGGGATGGGATATGGATGTCCAGGGAAAGGTGGGTATGGTCAGATATCAACAATGGTGGTCTACCTCTGGTGTGGAACAGTGAGTACCCATGTTGCAGATGGTCAGGTGCAATATGTATTCCCCCTTGTGGCTGTGGTGAGTGGTTCTGCCATAGCACATGGACTCACAAATTTTAGTGGCTGTAGGGTAATGTTGTAGAGGCCTGAGTAGTTCCCCCACACAATATCCTGTACCTGATGTTAACAACTGGAATGGTGTATGTGAACACCTGCAAACTTGGCACTGTTCCCAGGGAAGCAAAGTGTGTGTCCTGGATGTGGGGGGGTGGTCCAAATGGTTGTGTGTGTTACAGGTCCTGTGGTCCAAAACATGGTATAGAACATAACCTGCCAGTGGGTGTGAATATCTGACCCTGAAGTAGGTGGCTGCAACTGCATATATATGCTATCCCCCCCCTGACAGGTAGTACCAGATGTACATACCTCTGTAGAAATAATGATGTCAGCACCCTATAAATACTGCAGGTGCAGAACAGATGCCCAGTAATTCGGGTAGTGGGTCTGCTTTCGTCTCCCTCAAGTGTCATAATATACTTAGGTATGGGTTTGAATCCTGCAAATGCTCAGTGTGTGTGTGTGTGGGGGGGTTGGTGTGTGCAAGTCTGTGTGAGGGAAAAGTCCCTTTTTGGGAACTGGGAAAACACTACAGGATGCACATTCCCCCTTTTTAAACACAGATGATGTCAGCACCCTATAAGTACAGCAGGAGAAGAGAAGCCTCCCAGTAATGTGAATAGCATGCTCTGCTAATGCATCCATCTCAAGTGTTATAACATAGTTAGGTAGCGGTTTGAATCCTGCAAATGCAAAGTGTGTGTGTTTTTGGGGGGGGGGTTAGTGTGTTTGCAATTCTGTGTGAAAGAAATGTCCCTTTTGGCAACTAGGAGAACACACTACAGGATGCACATTCCCTTTCTAAACACTGATGATGTCAGCACCCTATAAGTAAGCAGGAGAAAGAAACCTCCCAGTAATGGAATAGCACGCCCGCTTGCCCTCTTGAGTGTCATAACATAGTTAGGTAGGGTTTGAATCCTGCAAATGTTGGGGTGTGTGTTTTGGGGTTAGTTGTGTGCAATTCCTTTTGAGAGAAAAGTCCCTTTTGCCAGGGAAACACCCGCTGCTGCAAATTCCCCTTTTTAAAAACTTTATGATGTCAGCACCCTATAAATACAGCAGAAGAAAATCCCAGTAATGCAAATAGCATGCTCTGCTAATCTCCCCCTGTCATAGCACAGTTAGTTATGGTTTTAATTCCCACATGCCAGTGTTTTTTCAAAGAATGTGTGTGTGGGGTTTTTCAAAAAATTTCATGACTAGTCATATGTGTCCATGCCTCTGACTGACCTGTATGCTTGTGTTATTTGGGGGACCATAGTGCCCGGGGATATCAGGGCCTTCACCTTGTCCTGCCTGGTGGCGGGGCCTCCCGTAGGACAATAAATACCTAAAATGTAGCAGGTGTGTTGTCAGCCAGTGTGACTGTTTGGGACACAAATTTTGTGTTTTGTTGCACCTGCTGTGTTAATTTCCTTTTCCAGCTGCAGAGGTGTCTGCTGCTCAGGCAGGATGCTATTCTGGGTCCACAAATGGCCCAGTGTGCTCACATGGCTGTCAGTGTGGTCTACACAGACTGGTTTTTAGTCACTGTAGTATGTCATGCCACCTGACAGGTTATGCCAGTACTGGGTTCAAGTGCTTAGTCCCCGTTTGGCTTTTGGTTGCATCTCATACATTTTTGTCCATGTGTAGGGGAGGGTTGACTTTTTGTGCAGCTTTACATTGCCACATGACCCCATATTCCCCAACTGTACCATAGAGGTGACTGACAGTGACCTTTGCACATGCTACCATAGTATTATGATTGCCCTGGTGATTAACAACATAGGGCCAAGGGGGAACAATACATAGGTTCATCGACTATCTGCCCTAGGGCATGTATAACCCTAGCCAGATGTGTTTGGCTTTGCCACCCATTTTAAATTTATTTTCAAACCTTTTTGAGGTTAGTATACTGTGCCTCTGTCTAACAGTGACACAAGTGATACCTGGGTAAACCTACCATTACCCATCCACTCATCAAGATTCCTCTTGAAGAGAGTAAATGAGGGAGTCAGCATAACCACGACTGGGATGTTATTCCAGAGTGAAGGAGCCTCTGGGTTATGAATCTGTCCCTCCAGCATGTCCTATTTATTTCAGTGCTAGGTTCAAGTCTCTAGTGACCTCGATGGGATTTGGATTTTCTGAGGTGCAGCATGTCCTTTAAATTTCCCGGGTTGGACATGGCTTATGTCAGGCACAGATCACCTCTGAACGGGGGTATGCCACTGAGAGCTGGAGTTTCTTTAACCGGCAGCATATGGCACCTGTTTGAGCCCTTGATCCTCTTGGTGAGGACTTTGGGGTCTTTCCAGTTGTCGGGAAAGGTACATCCCAAAAGGGCATTGTACTAAATTATGGGCCTGATGAGGGATGAGTAAGGGCCCAATGACCTCCCTGATCTAGATGTGAATCCCTTCATGATTAGGTGGGCTATATAAAATGTTTTTCTAACCACTTTGGCCAATGGTTGTCAAATGAGAGATTGCTATCAACTTGGGTCCCCAGGTCCCAAATTACTTCTTCTGTTTAATGGATTCCACCTATGTGGTAATTTGTGGGCACTTTTTTTTTGCCAAAGGGATGACTATACACTGGCATTTAGTTTGAGGCCATGGCTCTGGCACCATTTGTCTGTTTCTATGAGGCCCTTTGGAGGATGCTTGTGTTGGAGTCATTATGGCAGTTTTCAGTCATCTTGAACTTCAGCCAGTCCTTCCGTTTTGGGCCTGTACCTCCGAAAATATATACCAACAAGAGAGGTCCCAGGACTGAGCCTTGGGGGACACCATTTTAACTGGTTTGGAGTCTGACATCCCAGCAATTCTAACCATGTGGGTTCTGTCCTGAGCCAGTTGATCGTGCAATCCTCTAGTGACATAGGGGTTTATATTTAAGCTGTTGAGCTTATCTATAATGCCAGTGGGTATTGTATCAAGGCTTTGCAAGTCCAGGTAGGCTGTGTGGACCACCTTCCCTTCAATGGCCTTGGTGACTGTTTCAAAGAAATCAACCAGGTTTAAGAGGCAGGATCTGCCCTTAACAAAGCCAACTGGGTAGGATCCAGGGGTGTAGGTCCCCAATATCTTTTTGAGGTCCATGATGATCCTTTCCATAGCTTTGCAGACCTAGCTAGTCAGGCTTATGGGGCGATAGTTTCCAGGATCCCTTGAGGCACCACCTTTTGGAGAGGGACCACTGTTGCTGTCACCAATCTTTGGGCACATATCCTGTAGTAAGGCTGAGATTGAACAGTAGTGTTATGTTTGGGTTAGCTCTTCTTGGAGTTCATGTAGGACACAGCCGGGACAGTCTGGTCCCATTGATGCTTGTCTTCTGCTTTGGAGGTGGCTCTTACCTGAGCATCTGAGATGTCAGGGGCAGCACTCTGCTGGGATAATATTTGCCCTTTGGTGTGGAGGGGGGGAGTTCTGAACCTGTCAGCTAGGATGTTGGCAATGTCTGTGGTGTTGGTGTTTTATTGTCATTTTGGATTAATTCTAGCTATCAATTACCACCCAGGTTCCTAACATAACTAAAGAAAGCATTTGCCCTTTGGTGTGGAGGGTGGCGGAGCCCTTTTTGCCTTGACCCCCTGTTCCAGGCTTTTTTTGGATGTTGGCAATTTGGTCTGGGGTGGGGG
>NW_025050759.1:0-13508 GCF_019279795.1 Protopterus annectens
TGGACGTAGGAGACCTTTACACTTCAATCCCATATATTGAAGGGATCGAATGGGTAGCCCATATGTTGAGAATAAAGGGAGCTCCAAGTGAGGAAATTGTATTAGTAGAATAGGTTTTAGACCTCATCCTTACTAGCAACTGTATTACCTTTGGCAATGAATTTTACTTACAAAAAAATGGTGTAGCTATAGGTTCCCCAGATGGTGCAAATTTTTCCAATTTAGTCATGGCCCACTGGAAATATGAATTTATTAATAACCCACACATTAAGGATACCATATATTTCTACACCAGGTTTTTGTATGACATTTTTATGATTATTAAAGGGGTTAACATGCATGATGGAGCTGGCAGTACTTTAATAGTACAACTAGTTTCCTACACTTCACATACAACTTTGATACTTAGATGTAAACCTGAGAAAAGATAGGAATCAACAATGTTAACTTGTTGATATAGATATTGGTGAAAAGAAAACTGAAAGTTCTGTTCGTTGCGATAGTGACAACTCCGTTAGAACTAAAACTAGTAATTAGTTCTAATGTTAATTCTTCTTTTTCCAAAGAGGAATTATTCTTCAAAAACTAACATTTTGACCAGGAGTCGCATCTTCCTAGGGTCCAACTCATCAGAGAGTGAGACTTAACGACTTGGACATTTTAGCATTATTAACCTGAGTGGACATGTTTCTTCTGATTGGTGGTAACCAAAGGTACTGTGTTATGGTTTCTTAAATTTTGTTCCCACCAGTAGGGCCAATTATAGTAAAACCATAGCAGACATTTCATTACAGTACAAAGTTAAATTTGGGATATTTTAATGCATGGCATTTCTGCAACCAATAAAGCTCAATTAAACCCTCCTACTACACCTCCTAAATTACAACACACCATTAGGCGTTTGAAGAGTTATGTATCCGAGATGTCACTAATTTGTTAGAGCATAAGCGAAAAATTACCAACAATTTAGAAATTGAAGAGAAGAGGGCATTAAAACATCTACAAGCCCTAAACAGTGAATTTAGGTACATGAAAAGTGATAAGGGTGGTAACATTGTGATAATGAAGCAAGACATTTATACCACTAAAATGTTAGAGATCTTAAACAATTGTGATGAATATGAAGTTATTTCTTTTTTTGACATTCAACGGAAACAGCAGTCAATTTATTTCCTTCTCTATGATGCCCTGATGTCAGGTGACATTACTTCAGAAGTTTATGACTTTTGTGTGGTTGAAAACCCTAGAATAGGTGTCATTTTTGGCAGGCCTAAGACCAAAATAGTTTGAAACCTTACTTTAGGCCAATAGTTTCATCACCTCATTTCTATTACAGAGGGTTTCTTTAATCATTGGCTTCGTTCTTGGACCAATCCTTTATGATCATCATGAATCTTATATTAAAGATTCTTGGGACTTTTAGTGAAATTCTAGTAATTACATCCAAGAAAGGTTCTTTTGACCCCTGGAAAGGCATATTGTTTTTACAATGGATGTGTTTGTATCACCATACACCCTGCATCCCCCATCAGGAGGAGTTGAGGCCCGGTTAGAAGCTTTTTAAGTATTAACAACACTGGTTTCACCAATGGTGCCATTGCCACCATTTGTAACTTTTGGAACTTATCTTACAGAACAACTTTCTTTTATTTGGTAAGACTTATTATAGACAGAAGCGTGAATTTGTAGCTATGGGTTCCCCAGCCGCTCCCGGGCTTATGCCAACATCGTCATGGCTTGGTGGGAGCATGAATTTATTCCCTTGCTTACTCAGAAATTTAGTGTTTGTTTAGCTTGCAGGTTCATTGACGATTTGTTTTTGTTGTTATTGAAGGCAATTCTGGAACAGTAGATGCCTTCATTTCTCTGAAGTCAATACTCTTTCCTAGTTATTTAAAGTTTGTCCAAGGGGCTGTGGGCTTTAAAAGTTTATTTTTGGACATCTGTTTGAAGAATGGGGACTATACTGGACAACAGGTTTCACAGTAAGTATTTTTCTAAAGGAGACATTTACCAAATCGGATACCTGTGACACTTTTCTAGTAATCATCCAAGACATGTTATAAAAAATATTCCTAAAGGTCAGTTTATCAGGGCATGTCGAATGACTTCAAAAGAATTTGACTTGATAGGGGAGTTTAATTTTATCACCTCCTTATTTTTGGAACGGGGGTATGACCACACATTACTGGCTGAGACCAGTGTTGATGTTTTAGACAGACGGAGCAAGCAGTATCCAGCATTGTTTGATCATCCTAATAGTCTGGAACATCATGGTAACATCAACAGTACCAACGTCATCGAGGGGAATTGATTTTAAAACACCAATTTGGTTTTGTTCTTTTTGACATGAGTGCTGATTGTCATCAAATACAAAATTTGGTTAGGAAGAACTGGATGGTTATTACTGGTAGCCTTGACTTATCTAAAGTCATAGGTAAACAACCTTTTTTTGTGTCAAGAAACAACTCTAGTTTGAAAAGAATTTTAGAATTCAATCCTGGCCACTTAGCAGCAATATTACTACTAACAAGAAAGGAATGCAGTGTTATCATCACTGCAACATGTGTCAGAGTTCATTTCTTGTGGGACCTTACATCACTATAGAAACCCATCACAGAACCTTAGCAGTACCCAACTGTGTAAGTTGGGACACAATCAGGTGTTGTTTATATTAGTTTATGCAACGCACTTGTCCAGCATTTTATGTTGGGATGACCAGCAGATGTCTGAGGGACTTCGTGATTAGAGAACACGATTTATGGTATTAAAAGAAAGATGTTACCAACGCTTTGTACAAACACTCCATTGTTTGTTTTGGTTTTAAAAAATTTTTATTTTCGATACTAGAAATTGTATGTCAAACAGATTTGAGGGAGGTGACTTCAAAGAACTATATATACAGCAGAGGGAAACTTCATGGCAGATCAAGTTAAAAGCTGATTGTTTCCCTGAATTTAAGCAAATGATGCCATTAATATTAAATGTTTTTTGAAGCACAGGAAGTTACAAATCCATAAAAGGAAGAAGACACTGTTATTCTCCTTTTTTTAATTGAGAAAGACTAACAATTGAATTTTATAATTTGTTCACCCTGTAATTGTTCAATTGATTGTTTAATTTTTGAATGTATTTAAACCTGTTTTGTGGTGTTTTTTATTCATTCCTGATGAAGTCCTTGGACGAAAGCGGTGAATTAAATTTTATTACGCTAGTGGTTTTTGGTTTATTTTCTATTTGCCTCTTATTGCTGCATTTGTCGTGGTTCCTTTTGTTTTCTTTGTGCCACCTACTGAGTCACTTTCCAGAAGCTAGTAGAGTGCCTCTAATGCCCTGTTCTTTGCTATTGCAACTTTTCTTAGCCTCTGTTAACCAACCAGTATTCCTTTCTAGCTTGGTCTGCCTTTTCTATCTCCCACTTTTCCTGTACTCCTTACTTTTGATGACTTCATGGACTTGCGTATTCCACCACCAGCTATCCTTATGTACGTTATTTCTATACCTTGTTCAACCACATACCTGTTCTGTAGTCCTCGCGCATGATGTTTTGAGGCACTGCCATTCTTCAACTCCATCTATTTCCTCCTCTCCTCTTCTTGGGGCGCTAGAGCCCTGAACAATTCCTTGAACTGTTGTGCTTTCTCTCCAGTCAAGTTCCAGCTTTTCAGCCTGATATGTGTTGACTTTAGTGCCTTCTCTGATCACTGCTTGCAGATCATTTTGGCAACCAGTGGTTTATGCTGTTGGCCAACTGTTTCACTGGGGGTGACTTTGCAATCACTGATTCTGCCTCATTGTCCTTTCTTTACTAGGAGGAAGTCTATCCAAGTTGCATGTTGGCCACTCTTGCATGTGATCTTTTGACTGTCTCCCTTTGTGAATCAAGCCATTTGCCAGGCAGAAGTCTAGAATGGCTTCTTCTTTATTCCTGTTGTCCCACCTATGTGGACTCAGGTAGTCCTCATATCATGTTTTGTCTGTCCCAGTATGTGCATTTCAGGTCACCCATTATCAACACCAATTCATGTTGTCCTGCTGTATCTAGTAGGTCCTGCAACTGCTGGATGAATGCACTCTTTTCCTCACTATCACAAACCTGCTGTGGGGCATAGGCTAAGATTATGAATACTGTCCTACCATTAGGTTGGAGTCTGATTGCCATAAGTCTGTCACTAATTCTGATGACGTCCCACACTTCCTTCTGAAACTTCCCTTTCACCACAATTCTCACACGATTTCTATCCTGTCCTCCTGAGTAGTAGACACGGGATCTCAAGCCAAGTGGCTTTGCTACACTGCCCTTCCATCTTGTCTCTTGTATGCATAGGATGTCCAGCTTCCTCTGTACTCTCATGTCATCCACTTCCAAGCCTCTTTCTGTTAGTGATTCTACCCTGAGTGCAGCAATTCTTAGTTCATGTTTGACAGGTTGATTTGTTTTATGTCCAGCTTTTGCTCAACAGAGTTATCCCAGGTACCAAAGGCTGGAAAACTGGATACCAGCCAGCCAGTACACATAAAGCCCTCCCACTGTTAGCATGGGTCCCTGGCATAGGTCAGGTCCTCAACCCACTTATCACCGGCAAATACCCATGCCCCCTGGCAACATTAGTCAACATGACCGAATCACCTAGAGTAATATTTTACACCGTTGAATGGCTAGCCCTACCATGGCATGCAATCTGTGATCACTGACTTTCCTATAGGGCATTATAAAGCATTTGTTGGCATTGAATTTTAGTCCATGGCTTTGGCACCAGTCATTTGTGTTAAACCCCCTTGCAAGATGTTGGTGTCTTGGAGGGAATCTATAATAGCTCCCAATTTACAGCCTAACCTGTTGAGCCAGAAGCCTTGAACATTACCCTTGAATTCCCAGAAGTGTATACCAAACAGAAGCAGACCAAGCATAGAGCCCTGGGGTACTTCACTGGAGATCCGGTCTTTTGGTGGAGCTGGTCCCAATGATCCTGACTTCTTCGATCCTATCTGTGAGCAAGCCAGCAATCCAGAGAATTATGTAAGGATTTATACCTAGCTCAGAAAGTTTGTCAACAACGCCTGAGTGCGGTATTGTACTGGATGTGTTGGCTATGTCAAAATACATAATATGCATTGTTATAGCCTTGTCCATGACCATCTTAAAGAAGTGTACCAGGTTAAGTAGGCATGACCTTCCCTGAATAAAGCCAAATTGTGATAAGTCCAATCACTGTAGGTTGCCGATGTTCATGTTTATCATTTCCATGATAATTTGTTCCATGGCTTTGCATATTAGTCTGGTTAGACTGATGCGTGTGTAGTTCTCTTGGCCAGTTGATGTTGTTGTGGAGGGGAATGACTGCTGCAGTCTTCTATTCATTTTAAATGTAGCCTTTGAGACTGTAGTTTGAGTGCCTCATAATTGATAAGTCACGTTTTAGACTGTTCAGGAGGCAGCTGGAGATATCGGAACACATTTAGTGAATGCTGCCAGCACCTGGTCCTTGGTAAAAGTTGGAGGTAGTATGTTGGAGGGGATTTCACTTGGGGGGCATTGAGGGGTGAAGTTTGAGCTGAATTTATTAGCCAGTATTTTGCTATCAGTCTGTTCAGTGAAGGTGGTACTGTTCACTGCCAGGTCAGCACACTGCTGTATGTTACTTTTAAGGTTCTAGACATAGCTGAAGAAGGCTATGTGATTGTCCTTAGCCTAAGATGCTATCCTGACCTTGTAGTTGGCCTTGCTGGACTTAATTAGACCTCTTATTTTCTTGTTTAGTTGTATAAAAGAGTACTTGTCTTTAAGGAACTTGCTCTTTTTAATGATGGCCATGAGTTTTCTTCTTTTATCACATGGCCTGTTTAGGTGAGGATTTTACCAGTGAGATTTGTTTTTAAAGTTTGTTTTGGGTTTACTTCTGGTAGATATGTTGGCCTCTATTCAGCCATTCACATGTTTGTCTAGGGACTTGAATAATTCTGTCCCATGTTGGTGAGTACCAGATCCAGTATATTTGATCCTCATGGCTGGAGTCTGCACTGTCTATTCCAGGATGTTTGTATTAAAGTCCAGGAAGTGTTGTATTTAGGAGTTTGAGGCGTATGCTTCCCATTCTGTTGATGGGTAGTTAGTCGCTCATGAATAGAGTGCTTGGTTGGATGATGAGTGCCTGTAGTAGGTTTAAGTAAGGTATGTCAGATTCTAGGGGCATAGATGGTGACCTGTACCTAGCCATGATATGGTGACAGGTCTTTTCTATAGTAATCTACACATGGATGAGCTCCATGGTATCTTCCTGTTTAACTAACCTGGAGGTATGTTTGTTGCTAAGTAGATTGAGACACCTCCGCCTTCGGCCTCAGTCTGTGGTGCTGTTGTGACTCAATGTGTGGAAGGCTATGTAGCCTTGCACTGATGGACTACTTTCTATGGCTTTAAACCAAATCTTGATAATGGTGCAGATATCTACATTCTCCAGAGTGAGGAGGGCTTGACCAGTGTGGAGTTTTGGTTTAGATTTCCAGCATTGAGCAGTAACAATTTAAGCTTGCTTAGAGACTTTTTCACAATGTTAGTAGTTTTTTCTTTTTGACATTGCCTAAAATAGGCTCTAAGGAGGTGGATAAAGTTTTAGCCAATATCAAAAAGCTTGGGAGGGGGGACAGGTACAGCCTCTCCTTGGCAAAGCAATGTAAATGAGAAGGGAGAAGTCTCATTTAAAAGATTGTTAATGGCAGAGAGAACCCCTCTGCTGTCTTTCACTAGAAGCGACCTATGCAATCGACATATGGAGACATCAGACTGAGAGATGAATATTGTGGTTCTATAATTTAAGAGGAAGCTGGATAATAAATTGGTGAGTTAAAAACAACTCATTGGCAAAGGAGACATATGGAGGCATATGCCACCTTCCAAGTTATACACAGGGGACCAATAATATTGAAAATGCCGACGTTTGTCACCTCATACCCAGAGCTTTTGTCCAAATGGCAAAAAACTTAACCTCGATACCAGTTTTGGTTATATTAAATTACTTATAGAACAGTACATGTTGATTGAACAGTACATGTTGATTGAAACTGAACTGATGGCTGAAATAGTCACTATTCAGGACGAATTAGAGAAACTAACTTCAAGCAATGATTAGCAACATTTGATATGGAACTTAATACTAACATTTCACTCCTTGAATATAAACTACTTCAAACTAAAAGGAAGAAGTTAGAATGAGACGTCTTGGATTTTCACCAGGAACGCGTCTTCAGTTGACAAGAGAACCAACCAGGAGGAGAATCCAGCTTCCATCACCCTATCACATTAACACTGCAGCTCAGCCCTCCTCCCGGGAAACTCAGCGGTATAGTGATGCCCGCAGCAGCGGGAGGTAAACCAAAGATGCCGGAGAGTAGCAATGGATGACCCTGGTATTTATGTGAATGATACAACAGTCAACACTTTAGTGAGTACTGCATATATAATGCAGCCTGGATTGAATGTAGATGTGAGAGAGAAGAATCAGCGAGTAGGAGAGGGGCCAGTGTCTTCGACCAGTTTGAATAAGTCTCTCCCTTTTCCATTGCCCGTTTGAGAGCAACAGAGACCTGTATGGACATCTGCACATCGAGCGAGGAAACGGAACACCTCAGAGGAACAACATGACTTTCAGTGGAAGGTATTGAGGCATGTAAGCCAGACTTGATTATGAATATCTCCAGTTATGTCTTGAATAGAGCAGAACGCTCTTTACAGAACAAGGGATTATCTTTTATTCCTTCAGTGCCAAATAATGTAGTCGATTTGATTATTGACATTAAAATGTTTATTAGGAATGTTAATTTAAAACTGTTGTTTAGAAATCAAAGTGACAATGTGGGAATATAGCTGAAACCATCCACTTTTATACCACCAGTTAATCCAATGTTAGAGGCCTTTGAGAAGGCCTGTGATTGAGAGTTATTGAATGTATTTGAAATAGACAAAGCAAATCTGAGGAATGAGTTTTTTAATATGACGACTAATGAACTAGAAGCCCTTAAAATTGCCTGGCTAATGTAACATAGTTATTAGACCAGCTGATAAGGGAGGGGCAGTCATGCTTTTAGATAAAGAAAATTATGATGAGAGAATAAGTGAAATGCTTGGTGATACAGACGCATATAAGGAACTGAATGTTAGCCAACTTAATAAGCTCATTAGAGATGTCAATGGAGAACTATATGATCTGTTGATGTCCAATATGATCAATAAAGAACTTTATAATTATTTTTTAATAGAAAAGCCTTTGATACCAACATTTAGAGGATTGCCCAAGGTACACAAAGATTTATCAAGACCACCTCTGAGACCTATTGTGTTTAGCAGAGGTTGGTTAACAGAGACGTTATCGATATTTGTTGAGAAGACCCTAAGACCAGTAGTGGATACCACCAATACTTTTATAAGAGACGCACAACATTTCTTAGACACTTTTTCTGATTATGCTCATAATGATCCCAATGTTTTTGAATGTTATTTAGTCTCACTGGATGTTACCTCTCTTTTTACAAGTATCCTTAACGATACTGGCTTGGAATATGTCAGGTTGTTTTTAATTAGAAAGAATATCCCCAGAGAAGTAATCATGAAAACAGTGACACTGTTGGAGATGATACTCAGCAACAATGTGTTCACTTGTAGTAATAACTACTACCTTCAGGTTAATGGGGTGGCAGTGGGGACCCTGTTATAGCGAATTCATATCTTGAATATAATGTGGGATATTGGGAGTACTCCTATGTAATAGATAACACGTTGTATAAGGAAAACTTGAGATATTACAGACATTTTGTTGATGACGTTTTCCTAGTTTGGAAAGGGAGTTTAGAGAGCTTGCAAAACTTTATTGATTATATAAATGGTACCACTAGTTTTCTCAACTTTACAGCTAAGTGGTCAATGATGGAAATAGATTTTTTAGGTGTTTCCATAATTGTGGATATGAACGGAATACAAACACAATTATTTAGAAAGAGCTGCAGGAAAAACACATTATTACATAGGAGTAGTATGCATCCTCTTCATGTATATCGAAACATAATAAAAGGGCAAGGGTTGAGAATTTCTAGGCTGACTAGCCAAGATACTACTTTTGATAGGACAGCGAGTCAGTTTAAGAATGAATTGAAAGAAAGAGGCTATAAGGATAGAGAATGTGGAGAGATACTTGACACACTTTCTACAGTGAGACATGGTAGATGTAAGCCTTTTTTCAAGCAAGGGAGACCTCAGTCCTATAGAGATGAAGCCTACAATGAGGTATGCAGACTTACGATTCTGTTTACTAATAATAGGAAAATCAACGAGATAATCAGTAAACATTGGAATATCTTTACAGTTGATGAGAATATAGCACAACTAGAAGGGGAGCAACTCAAATACTCCTACAAGAATACCAAGTCTCTTAAGAGGATGCTTTGTTATGAGGGGAATGTTAAGGATACTAAACGTTCTGATAGGCAAGGCACGTTTGCATGTAGGAGTTGCAATCAGTGCACGTTCATGAAAAATATTAATACCTTCAGACTTCCTGACACAGGGAAGATATATACTTTTAAGCATTATGCAGACTGCAAATCGAGGAATTTGGTCTACCTAGCACAGTGTATTAAGTGTGAATCATTTTACGTAGGGATGACTAATTGATCTCTGAGAGAGTGCGAGAACATTTCTACACTATTAGAAGGGAAGATGAACATAATGCTTTGACGAGACACACCATTAATAATGACACAAGCCATAGAATTTGAAGATTTTTTGGTGGTAAGACATTAACACTAGTGTTAGATTAGGGGACACTAATAATCACACAGAAAAAGAAGAAAATAAGTGGATACTTCGATTCCAAGCTGACAGGGGCCATGGGCTTAATGAGAAAGTAAGCCTGAAACCTTTTTTAAAGGTTAGACCAGTGAATCGATCCACGGTAGTGGTGCTGCGGTAGCGTTGTCACCTCACAGCAAGACGTTGTCTCATTCGATTCTCAGCTAGAGTTTCTTCTGTGTAGAGGCATGCGTGAATGGGCGTGCCTTCGTTGAAGGTTGTGCGTCAGGGCTGGTAACTCGGCACGTAAAAATCCCACTGAACATTAGCGGACCAGAGTTCTGCTGTGGCGACCCCTAACCGGGATAAGCTGAAAGACACAACAAGACCAGTGAATCGATGAATTTGTCACCCTCAGGGGGATACTACACAGTTAAGGTTTGAGTTCTTCACATTTTACTGCCACCTTGTTAGGTTTTATTTCGATTTTTTCCCTCTTTCTTTCTCAGAGCTAGATATAGATTTTTTTCTCTTACCCTTCTCCTTCCTTTCATATGTTCCATCCCCACTGTTTTGTATACTGTTTTTATACTTATCAGTTTATGTTGTTATGTTACTTCTGGCTATGCTGAGTCATTAGGTCGCTTAGGCACTTAGGACAGAGTTTCATGTGTTTTGTTTTTTATCTCTGTTTTTTTACCTAGGTTTTAGACAGTTCTATATGTCATAGAGTTGTTTATTTGTTATTATAATATCATCATATTTATTCATATATTTCTATTTATGTTTTTAGATAGTGACAGTGTTTCTCCATATTTATTACATTGCTTATTATATTATATTTATTAGATTGCTTCTTAACATTTTAACCATAGTGGACACTAATGATATATTGATTTGCTCTATTATATATTCAGATGTTGTTATCCTAGTTACATAGGAAGTGTGATATAGCTTTTAGGATTGATTGGGTAGTAATTAATTAATGAGTCGTGATGTATTATCTCTATTTATTTGAATTTTGAATTTGAACTTTGTACAGTCTGAAGAAGCGTTCTGTGTAACGCAAAAGTGCTTACTATTTTTTCTTGTTTTTATTTTATAATTAAAGTGTGCCGTTTGTCAGTTCAGCCAGTGGTGTGCCTTGGAGTTATTATTTTTATTGATTGATTTTCTACTACAAAGGCATCTTACCCTTAGTACTACGTTCATTGATTATATAAGATACATCAGACTCTACGGGCATAGATGGTGACCTGTACCTGGCCATGATATGGTGAGGGATCTTTAAGTGATCTACACATGGATGAGCTCCATGGTATCTTCCCGTTTAACCAACCTGGAGGTATGTTTGTTGCTAAGTAGATTGAGACACCTGGTGCTGTTGTGACTCAATGTGTGGAAGGCTATGTAGCCTTGCACTGCTGGACTACTTTGTATGGCTTTAAACCAAATCTTGATAATGGTACAGATATCTACATTCTCTAGAGTGAGGAGGGCTTGACCAGTGTGGAGTTTTGGTTTAGGTTCCTAGCAGTGAGCAGTAACAGTTTAAGCTTGCTTAGAGACTTTTTCACAATGTTAGTTGTTTTTTCTTTTTGGCATTGCCTAAAATAGGCTCTAAGGAGGTGGATAAAGTTTTAGCCAATATCCAAAAGCTTGGGAGGGGGGACAGGTGCAGCCCCTCCTTGGCAGCTAATGTGAATCTGGCAGTATATTATCTCCACATGAGGTGCTTGAATGCTGGATCCACCTGGAACGATACCAGAAGCTAAGCCAATTATTAAAATTAGTCATTTTATGTTCATAGTGTGACATCACTCTTGGTGAAGGTAGAATGCTGCTCAATGCTAGGCTTGTACCTATCTGTGACAGATATTCTGAGAGATCCATTGCGTCTCTTTTTATGTAGTCCAATGAGGTATGTTTAGGTCATTTACACCCACAAGAACTAAGATAGAATTATATTGGTACTTGGGGTCCAGTGACGTGTGTGTGTGTGTGTGTGTGTGTGTGTGTGTGTGTGATATTGTGGATTCTAACTCCAGTTAGGCAACTAACTGTTATTTTCTCCTTGTCTAATTTGGTTAATGGGTCATCTGTGTGTTACAAAATGGAGTTCTCATTGACAACAGTATTAGGTAAAGTATATGCTTGCCTTATGGGATTTGCTGTTGGTGGACCATTGGGTGTAGGGTTATGTGAGATGTTTGGTGTTGCTTTTGGTGTGTGCCTTAGTGATTGTTGAGCAGTGGTGCTGCAGTTAGGTGGCACTTGAGGTCTTTGAGATTTAGGAAGGTGTCTTTTAAGTGCCTCAGCATTAGACAATCTGTATGTGTAGTGAGTGGTGTATGTGAGGGCTGTAGTGTGGCTTTTCCAGACAAACAAGTTTGTGTGATTTTTGCCTACAAGGAAGGTATGTATTTAAATCTCTCGCATACCATGTTGTTTTCTTTAATGATTAACTGATTGTCTGAAAACATAAGACAATGTTATATTGCCTTAGGAAGCCCAAATCTGCCAAGCTGGCCACAGAGATATTTTGAAATCGCATATACATGTTATCCAGTCTTGTAATAAGGTGGGCTGTTTAGGATTAAGGATTGAGTTTCAACAGGAGTCTCCAATAGTAGTTTATAAGGTTACAGGCAAAATGCTGTATAGTGCTAGGATATGGTAGTGCTGTTCAATATACAAACTAGTTTCTGGGGTTAAAGGTATGATGTACAGAGGTAGGATATGGTAGTGCTATTCCATATGCATGTTACCTGCTCTAAGCTTAATTCCACACAATGTCACACCATTTAGCAGGTTATGGATCTAATCCTAACTTTTTAGGGAAATTTTACTGTCTAGGTGCTTGCTCTTGTACAGGGCACTACAAACTGCCACTGATTGGTGGGCAGCTTTGCTCAAATTTGCTTGATTTGTAGCAGAGGAGAAAAAAAGCATGAAAAATGACTCCTATGCCCTCTAGCCAGTAAACAACCACAATGAGCTCCCTGGAGTGCTTCCCAACTCAGAGAGACTGGGTAACACATTTTGCCACAAGATGGATGATCCTAAAATTTCTTAATGGAAAAGCACAGCAAACACAGCTTTCAAGTGCAGATTAAACAACAAACACCAACCAAACAACTAAATCCCTGTCTAATTTCCTTTGTGCAAGGTGATTTGGAGGCAAGCAGAACTAGAAAAGCTGAAAGAGAAATGACTATTTTTGCCACAAAATTAGATAAATGCTTTAAAAATGCTAAAAAAAAACAGTACAATTTGGATGGAGCAGTGGTGCAGTGGTTTGCATTGTCGTCTCATAGCAAGAGGTTCTCCAGTTAGATTCTCACCTGGGGTGCCGTCTGTGTGGAGTCGGCCTGTCCTCCCTGCGTTCGTGTCGGTTTCTTCTGGGTGCTCTAGTTTTCTTCCGCATTACAAAGATATACATCTGGAGTGTTTCTCCCTGGGCCTCCGCTGAAAATTGGCTTGTTCCAAGACAGACTTTCCCAGTAAACAAATGTTAAATAAAAAAATAAAATAATCAAGTACAAGTGCAACGAATCAATAACATATTCTTAGCTTGGATAGTTATGAATGCAGTTGAAACACTTGACAAACGTTGAAGAGTTCTCTGTAATTGAACGCACAGAGCTTTGCAAACTTTCCTGATTTATGGTAAACGAGAAGAAATATTTATGAACACTTTTCTGGACTCGTCAAGAAAAACAAAAAT
>NW_025050760.1:0-13845 GCF_019279795.1 Protopterus annectens
TGCTGCTGTAATCAAACCTGTGCCTATTTCTTGTAAATTTGACTGATGGCCTAGAAGGTGACAGGTGCTGTGATACACTCAGAACAGAAACCATCATGGTCTGGTATACGATCCTTTGCTCTTCAGTGTAATTAAGACATTGTTTATGAATTATTTTCTACAATTTTAGCCATGGGAAAACAAATTACAAGTTGATGAATACGGGTATTAGTCCCTAAAACTGAGCCTTAAGAAACATTAATGGAGAACGGCTACTGCAACTCCTTTTTTAGCTTCTTTGTTAGCCAATCAATATTCCTTCCTAGCCTAGTTGATGTTCTTCATGTTTCAGTGTTGCAGTCATTACATTCGGGTAATCTGCTTGCAAGTTGCCCTCAGTCAGCCTGATTAACAAAGTCTTGGGTCCTGCATCGGTTGCTGTCCCTTCTTTCATGACGTCAGGTAGTCAGGGGTATAAAACATGCAGATGCGACGCATTACATTACATCCGGTCTTTCTTGCCGCAAGCGGTGCCCAAAGCAGAAGCAGTTCATAGCAAGTGCCGGTCGGCCGACTCCTGAAATTTTCGCTGAAGCCTTTCAGAACCGAAGTCTTCAACTAAAAGCTAAGTACCCTGTTGGGAAAACTTTTTCTTGCTCCTTACCACTGTCCGTTAAAGTTAATAATTGCATTACTTGTGGAAAGCAAATACCTCATAAAGATTTTCATTCGTACTGTATTCCTTGACTAGGCCTTGACCACAACGTACCTTGCAGTCGGCTTTTTGTTTTATTTAATCAGTGCACTATCCGTCGTCGGTATATTTTTGCCTCGAAATATTTCAGTTCTCAGTTTAATTATCCAAAAATGTCATCGGTTAGCCATCCGACTACCGGGATTCCGAAAAAAAAAACGCAAAGATAAAGACATAGACAGGCCGCCAAGGTCCAAAACTGCCAACAACGCTTCTTCTGAGCCAGTTGCCAGTTCGCCGGCAGTCAGTGAGGCACTTTCGGAGCCCCTGATACCTGCTACTTCTGATTCGCAGCCCCAACTGCCGAGACGCCTTGACCCAGGTCCGGTATGCCACGAGATACTTCCAACTATGGAACCCTGGGTGGATGTCTCTGCACCACCTTGGATGGGTCCAGAGCCGCCTGTGCAGGCACCGGCTTCTGAGGGTGTATTCAGGCCCTGGCTTGACTTGCATATTAAATCGACACCCTCCTTCATTACTAAGGCCTAAATCGCATCCATGTCTAAAAACTGACACCCAGGCCACATGCTCCAGCCTCTGGTGCCTAAACAAAAAAATTATTATAAAATGGCTGGAAGATCTAATAACTCTCTAATCAGGGTAGCCAACCCCCCCAAAGAGGCTCTAGGGCTGTGCTTGATTATGAATCTTCTGATCAGGATTCTCAAGCTTTTTCTGACCTCTACTGGATGACCTGATTTGTTTCACTCACCTACTTATGAGGATTCTGATGTGGAGGACTCTATTTCCTCTGCTTCCTTTCCTGAGACTTTTTCTTTTGGGGAAACCTTACATACTCTGAGGGAACATTTTCACTGGGAAAGCCAGGCATTTTCTGATTCAAAAAAGAGGCTTAGGGATTTCCTTCTCCTACTTGGAATACTGAAACCGGTAACTGCAAAAACAGGAATGCAGGCAAGAGGGCTTGAGGCACGCACACAGAAGTAGTTTCCAAAGTTTATTCTTCAGACTTTGCTTCAAACAAACGATAAAAATAATAAAAAACAGTAACCATAAAGCTCTTTTCGTCTCACCCCTTAGTGAGACTTCATCAGACAGTTGCAACAAGAATGTTTCAAACAGTATGTACAAGTTCAAACCACATCAACTTGGTTTGAACTTGTATATACTGTTTGAAACAATCTTGTTGCAACTGTCTGATGAAGTCTCACCAGAAGAGGTGAGACCGCCATATTTATACTGTTTTATTCTTTATTGTTTGTTTGAAGCTGAAGAATAAATAAACCACTACTACTGTGTGCATGCCTCAAGCCCTCTTGCCTACATTCCTGTATTTCCTTCTCCTACCTCAGCATAGGCCTTTGGCTATTCCTTCTGTACTAGACATTGTTGATGATGCCTTCTCGGAATCCAGTTTGGCCCCTGATTCCCTGCCTCCTGCTCCCAGTAAACCTGACAGATACTACAGGGTCCCTGAGTCCCACAAGTTCCTTTTTAAAAATCCTATTGCAGATCCAGAGACTATTTCACAGGGGCCCAAGGGCATTAAGGCTTCTACTGCTAAAAATCCTACCCCTTCTGATAGAGACTCCAGGGAGCTGGATATATGGGGTAAAAAGGTTTACACTTCTACAACCTTGGCCATTAGAGCTTTAAACTGCCAGTTTCATATGTTAAAGTATCAGCAGCATGTTATTGGACTGCTTAAACAGAAAATTATGTTGATTCCTGACTCTGTGGAAATAGACTGACAGGATTTAATGCATTTTGCTGAACAAGTTGGAAAACATACTTTGCAATGTGGTTTTGATTCTTTAGAGGCCTCTTGCGGGGCTGCTGTTACTGGGTCTGTGCTCAGAAGGCATGCTTGGCTTAAGGAGCAATCTTTGCCTGATCATGTTAAAGCTAAATTGTTGGATGCTCCTCTAAATCAGGACCGCCTGTTTGGCAACAAGGCTGAAGAAGTTCTTAAAAAGATGGAAGATAAAGCTAAATCTATGCAAACCGTTAAATGTTTTTTACAAGTTCACCCTCCTAGATTTAGTAGGCAATGGCCTTGTAGAAATTGGTCTTTTCCAGACCCTTCCAGGTTTTCTCAAGCCAAACCCAGACACAGCAAAAACCCCAGGTTTCAGTCCCAGGGGACTCGCAGAACTAAGCAGTGGGGGGCCTCCACTTCCAAGTCTGGGAATAATAAGACACCCCCCTATGATAAACTGTCTCAGTGACTTCCTTTTAAAATTTCCAAGCACTTATCTTTTGACTGCTCCTTTGGGGGGAAAGATTGCTTTTCATGCAAAGAACTGGGAACTCATTACCCAGGACAAATGGGTTTTAAATGTAGTGTCCCAGGGATACAGGTTTCACTTCCACACGTTGCCAACGCCAAGTGGGTGGCCAAACCTACCCCCAAATCAGTGGGCAGAGGCTCAAAAACAAGTACTTTCTCTCTTAAGCATGGGGGCTATTCATCTGGTACCAAAAGAGGAAAAGGGACAAGGTTTCTACTCCAGAATTTTCCTGTTACCCAGAAAAGACAAATCATGGCATCCAATCCTGGACCTGTCTACTCTAAACACCTTTCTGGAGATTCCAAAATTCAAGATGCTGACTCTTCACCAATTACTTCCTATGCTAAGCAAAGATGCCTGGTTGGCAACACTAGATTTAAAAGAAGCATGCCTGCACATCTCAGTCAGGGAATATTGCAGAAGATGCCTCTGCTTCAAAGCAGGCTACATGCACTATCAGTTCTCTGCACTGCCCTTTGGCTTATCTACTGTGCCCAGGTTATTCACAAAGTGCCTAGCTCCAGTTATTGCATTTTGCAGGCAAAGAAGTATTCAAATATACCCATACCTGGATGATTGTCTAATTCAGGCAGAAAGCCAGGACATACTTTTTAATCATCTGGCCTTTGTACAAAGGGTTCTAACTTGTCTGGGGTACACCATAAACGAAAAGAAATCACAACTGGTACCCTGTCAACAAATTACCATCCAGGGAGCAAGCTTGAATACAACTTTCCAGATGGCTTACCTCACGCCAGAAAAGCAAATTCATTTGACAACCTACTTCAAACAAGTGGCCACAAAAACCTTGCTATCTGCAAGACAAATACTGCAAGCCTTGGGGTTCATGGCCTCCTGCATTCTTCTAATTCCATATGCAAGACTGCATATGAGAAACTACAGTGGTATCTAAAATGCCTATGGAGTCAACATTCTCACAGCCTAGAAACAATGATTCCTATCATACCTTGCCTACGCCTAGAGTTCCTTTGGTAGGCAGAAGTCTGCCACCAAAACGAGGGACTTCCTTTCACACCACCCCCTGCTGCCCAAACCCTAACAGACACATCAGACTATGCATGGGGGGGCTCACCTGGCAGGAAAGTGCATTTAGGGCAAATGGAATCCAAGTCAAATGCACCTGCATATCAATCAAAAAGAAATGTTGGCTGTACAGAGTGCACTGACAGCCTTCAAGGACTACATTCTTCCAGGACAACTAATGGTAACGATGGACAACACCATGGTTATGTGGTACATAAACAAGCAGGGGGGTACACATTCTTACTCTCTCTGCAGACTAGCCATGGCATTGTGGAACACAGCCTTGAGCTACCAAGTGCACCTTCATGCTCAATTCCTGCCAGGAAAATTAAATACACTGGCAGACTAAGCAGAAACTTCATGGACTCACACAAGTGGAAACTGGAACCAAGGATTTTCAACATGTTGACAAGCGAATGGGGGAGCCCAGATATAGACCTGTTTGCCTCCCCCCAGAACTGCCAATTGGACAAATTTTGCACAAGGACTCCCCACAAACAAGCCTGGAAAGTGGATGCTCTGTCCTTCATCTGGAAAAACCTATCGGTCTATGCCTTCTCCCCGCTCTGTCTGCTCTCCAAAGTACTACTAAAAGTCAAACAGGACAAGCCAAGGATGATTTTGATTGCTCCAGACTGGCTGCACCAACACTGGTACCCCTTCCTGCGCAGTGTGCCACTGTTATCTCCGTGGCACCTGCTTCAGACTCCTTCGCTGCTGTCTCAGCAGGAGAACCAGATTCTGCACCCTCAGCTTCCAACACTGGACCTTGCAGCCTGGCTAATTACTTAAACTCTCCCTTACCATCCCTTAGCAAACCTGTGATGGATGTCATCTTAGAAGCAAGGGGGCCTAGTACTAGAAAATCGTATGCTGAAAAATGGAAAAATTTCTTTGCCTGGAACCAATCTCAAGGGATGAGCACAGCAGCGCCCAATTTACCTCAGATTTTACAATACTTAACTGAGATGCTTCACAAGGGCCTGTCTTTTTCCTCCATTAAAATCCACGTCTCAGCCATTTCAGCTCATTGTAACACAGAACCCTCCCCTCTTCTCTCATCCACTGCTCAAGCAGTACCTCAGAGGGGCCAAAAATTTGAGACCACCCAGGAGGGTGGGTTGGGAGGGTGGCCTAATGGTTAAGATGCTTGCCTTACAAACACAAGGTGCAGGGTTTGAGTCTCACAAGGGATAATTGGCTAGGCTTAAAATAGCTCGCAAGGGCAGTTAGCTTAGTACTAATCTATGAACCTATGAGAGCTCCAACCCCAGCCTGGGACCTTAACTTTGTATTGGAGAAACTCACTGTACCTCTTTTCGAGCCAGCTGCTACTGCAGACTTAAAATTTCTTTCTTGGAAAACGGCTTTCCTTTTAGCAACCACTTCAGCTAGAAGGGTATCTGAATTACAGGCCTTTATGTCAGTGGAGCCTTTCATCATTTTTCATGCGGACAGGGTGTCACTCAGAACCAATCCATCCTTCATGCCCAAGGTGGTGTCCAGTGTGGCTCTTAATCATTCCATTCATTTGCCAACCTTTATTCCCAATCCACAGAACAAAGGGAAACGGATTCTGCATTCCTTGGATGTCCACAGACAACTTAGATTCTACTTGGACAGGACTAAACCTCAAAGAAAATCTGAACAACTGCTGGTAGCATTTGCTGCAGGGGCAGAGGGGAAGGCTATTTCAAACAAACCATTTCTAAATGGATAAGCCATTGCATTCATTTCTGCTATAAGCACCATAGAAAACCTATCCCCCAGGGGATCGGACCTCACTCCAGCAGGGCTGCAATCTACTTCTACGGCCTTTCTCAAAGGTGTTCCTACCAGGGACAACATAGAAGCTGCTACCTGGAGTTTTGTACATACTTTCACCAAGCATTATCATTTGCCAATTTTCTCTAAATCCAGAGCTGGCTTTGCCACTGCAGTCTTGCAGGGCCTTATAGCTCTCCCTAATGCTATCTAAACTCCTCCTCCCAACCATAGCTTTGGGAATCTGCAGTAATGACTGCAACAGTGAAACATGAAGAACATAGTACAGTTGTGTACACTTCCCATAAATGTAGATGTTCGAGTGTATTCACTGTTGCAGTCCTGGTTACCCTCCCTCCTGCCCCCTAACTTCTTTTGGCTATACCTCTACTTTCCTTTACGATGCTTAAAAGCCTTTTTTGTGTATTTGCTTTTTTGTTGGACGTATACCTTTGTGTTTTTATGTTTAATTGCTCCCCATTAGGGGGGCACCTGACATGTGGGGCAAGAAAAACTGATGTAATGGCGTCAGCTGCATGTTTTATACCCCCTGACGACCTGACGTCATGGAAGGGGGGACAGCAACTGACGCAGGACCCAAGACTTTGTTAATCAGGCCAACTGAGGGCAACCTGCAAGCAGATTACCCGAATGTAATGACTGCAACAGTGAATACGCTCGAACATCTACATTTATGGTTAGTGTACATAACTGTACTGTCTTTTTTATCTCCCACTTTTTCCTGTACTCCTTTCTTTTGATGACTTCCTGGACGTTTGCATTCCACCACCAGCTTTCCTTATGTTCTGTATTTCCATACCTGGCTGCGCCACATATCAGTTCTGTGGTCCTCACACATGCTGTTTTGAGGCACTGACATTCTTCTTCAACTCCACCTATTTCCTTCTCTTCTTGGGTACCTTCGTTGAAGGTTGTGCATCAGGGCTGGCAACTCGGCACGTAAAAATCTACTGCCAATCATTAGCGGACCGGAGTTCCGCTGTGGCGACCCCTAACCGGGAAAAGCCGAAAGACACAACAACTTGGGGTGCTAGGGCCCTGAGCAATTCTTGAACTGTTGTACTTTCTCTCCAGTCAACTTCCAGGTCTTCAGCCTGGTGTCTGTTGACCTTAGAGCCTTCTCTGAACACTGCTTGCAGCTGATTGTGGCAACCAGGGGTTTATGCTGTGGGCCAACTATTTCACTGGGGATGACTTTGCAATCATTGATTCTACTCCAGTGCCCTTTCCTTACTTGGAGGAATTCTACCTGAGTTGCATGTTAGCCACTCTTGTATGTAATCTTGTGACTGTTTCACTTTCTGATCCATGTGTTGGCTACTATCAAGCCATTTTTCAGACAGACGTCTAGAATGGCCTCTCCTTTATTCCTGTTGCCCCACCCATGTGGAGACAGGCAGTCCTCGTATCCTGTTCTGTCTGTCCCAATATGTACATTCAAGTCACCCATTATCAACACCAATTCATGTTGTCCTGCTTTATCTAGTAGGTCCTGCAACTGCCATCTGAATGCACTGTTTTCCTCACCGTCACAACCCTGCTGTGGGGCATATGCTGAGAGTATGAATACTGCCCTATCACTACATTGGAGTCTGATTGCCATGAGGCTGTCAGTAATTCTGATGACAACCCTCACTGCCTTCTGAAGCCTCTGTCTCACCACAATACCCACACCATTTCTAGTCTGTCCTTCTGAGTAGTAGACTGTGGATCCCAAGCCAACTGGCTTCGCTGCACTGCCTTTTCATCTTGTCTCTTGGCTACATAGGATGTCCAGCCTCCTCCATATGATCATGTCATCCACTTTCAAGGTGAGTCCTGTCAGTGAACCTATATTAAGTTTAGCAATTTTCAGTTCATGTTTGACAGGTTGATTGGTTTTACGCTCAGCTTTCGCTCAACAGAGCTATCCCAGGTACCCCAGGATGGGCAACTAGACACCAGCCTGCCAGTAGCTTATTGATCCAGGGCTGATGGGCTTTATGGCGGGCACACACTGGCCAATCATGGCATATATACCCCTCCCACCCATTAGTATGACTCCCTGGCATAGTTCAGACTAGGCCGGGTCCTCCGCCCACTTATCACCTGTAACTACCCATGCCCATTTTGGAGACATTAGTCAACATGACTGAATCACCTAGTCCCATGTTTTACACCTTGGAGTGGCTAGCTCTGGCACAGCATGCAGTCTGTGATCCATGCTGTCCTATCAGGAGGGTACTGCGCATCACAGTTAGATGCCCAAAGCAGTTGGTCTGTACAAATCATTCCCCTGTAGGTCACCATGTAGAGTCTGTGCTGCTGCCCACAGCTCCATTGATTGGTGAGTCTGAGATGGAAACACTCAGCATGTTTTGTTTTTAATGCTGCCTTTTATTTCTTCATCATATTTATAGAGCGGATTGCAATCCCTATGCATGGTGTGCCAACATGGAGTTGACAGCAGGCTCTTTAAGTTATACTTTATAACCATTTAAACTGGGGAGGAAAACCTCATACTGCTGCCTTTCTCCCTCTTGCTATATTAGTAACACATCTGACTTCTGATGATGACACCTTATCCCCGATCCTCCATATCTAACATGATGAAGCATTCTGAGTGGGAATCCAGACATACCTCTGATGTACAAAAAAGATATCACAACGTATTGGAAGTAGGCATCCCTGCACCTGCGCCTGCCCCTCCTGTCCTGGAGGGCTTGCTGGGCACCTCTGCTTTCCCTTCATCTTCTCCTGTTTCTCAACCCCCCCAGCACCTAAAAGATCTGTATAAAGTGTCTGAATATTAAAGTTCCTGCATAAGAACCCTTTGGCAGATTCCTCTGTTTTTCTGTCTCTACAGACAAGCCCTCCAAGCTGTTATCAGCTGCCAATACCCTTCCTTCAAATAAAGATAGCAGAAAAATAGACTGATTAGAAAAAAAATGTTTACGCCTCTCCCATTCTGGCTTTCAAAATGTTGAATTACCAGACTTAAATGACATTATCTACTGTCTACTCTGACTAATTTGAACAAATCTCTGTCTTTATCAGAAAAGTACTTGCCGTTAAGCAGCAGGTCACGTCTGTGGTAGCTCAGGCTTCTTAGGTTGCTAGGCATAGAATCAAGTGCAGATGTCCTTCAAGGATGCATCTGCAGTCCTTACAAATGGGTTGTCCTGTCGTCAGGCAGCCCTTCGGTCGGCCGGATTCCAAAGTCTGGGTCTGGCCTCGGCTGGTGTCGCACTTCACCCGACGTCATAGCTGCAGTTCTTCGGGTATAAAGGCACCAGCCGACGCCATTTTCCTCAGTCTTTCTTGCCGCGGCCGCGCAGAAGCTGTTCGCAAGTGCCGGTCGGTCAGATCCAGAGATTACTACTAATACTACTGAAGACTTCTAAAAGCTAAGTACCCTGTTGGGGACTCTTTCTTGCCTCAGCCGATGTCGAAAAAGTGAATAACTGTTTAACTTGTGGGAAACAAATACACCTCATAAAGATTTCCACTCTTACTGCTTACCTTGTTTAGCCCAGACCACGGCGTAGCAGCTTGTTTAGCCTGTGCTTTCTTTCAACCGACGGACGCAGGCGCCGGTCGGAGTTTGCTGAACAGTTTTTCGCTCAGATTTTGCGTACATAATGCCGTCCGATCCTCCGACTTCTCCAGTTAAGAACGCAAAGAAAGGACCGACATCGGGTCCGCGGTTGTTTCCGAAACCGCGGTTAAGCAAACCGCGAGTGTCGTTTCGGCCGAACCGAGCAAACGGCTCTATCTTCAGCTAATCCATGACTACTACCGAGGCCCCCTTCTAACCTGGGATTGAATCGGCCTCTGAAATTCAGCCTGCTACTGTGGTTTCACAAGAATTATCGGACACCATCCCTTTGGATGTTTCAACCCCTGCGCGTGCTGCTAGGCCTCTGCAGCCATGTCCATAAAGGCCTTTGCCAGGGCTAAAGCAGCCAAAACTTCTAAATCTGTGCCTGTTAAGCCCCCCTCTCACAGGCCCAGTTCCAGTTCCCAAATGCTCACTCTGGCAGAGGATCTCATCTCTTTAATAAGGGGATCCCAATCTCATCCAGACAGGCCTCCTCAACCTCCTCCAGAAAAGAGACCTAGAGCAGAGCCCCTGAGCCAGTGTCCTCAGATGATTCTTCTGATGATACAGACAATACAGACCATCCAGAGGCTCCTTTTTCTACTTATGAAGACTCCGATGCTGAGGAATCGATTCCTTCTGCCTCTCCACCAGGAATTTTCCCTGAAACCTTACATGCGAGAGAGCAATTCCAATGGCAGGGACAAGATTTCTCAGATTCAAGAAGGAAAAGCCTTAGGACCTTTTTGCATTTACCCCAACATAGGCCTTTAGCTATACCTCCAGTTCTCCCTGTTGTAGATGATGCATTTAATGATGCTTGCACTGCTCCTGATACTTTGGCTCCAGCCCCTGCTAAGCCCGATAGGTTCTACAGGGTCCCGGACACACATCATCATTTATACAAGGCTCCTTTCTTTGGCAGACCCCGAGACTATCTCCCAGGGGCCTAAGGCAGTAGCTTGGACCTCAGTTAAAAACCCTCTTCCTTCTGAAAGGGAATCCAGGTCCTTAGAGAGATGGGGTAAAAAAGTATACACCGCTGCTACTCTCTCAGCTAGGCATTGAACTGTTAGTTTCATATGATCCAATACCAGGAGTTTATGCTTGATCAGTTAACCAAGAAATTGTCCTCTGATGATTCTTTAGGATAAGAAATATGTTCTGTGAAATGGTGCATAACATTCAGCAGGTTAGGGTAACCATTCTTTAAAATGTGGCCTATATGATGCACTGGAGGCTTCCTTTAGATCAGCCATGACTGGCACAATGAAGCTATAAGAAGGCATGCATGGTTGAAAGAACAGGTCTTGCCGGATCATGTTAAAACAAAACTATTAGATGCTCCGCTATGGATAAGGTCAGTTTATTTGGTTCTCCTGCTCAACAGGTAAAACAGAAGAAATGGAAGAGGAAGGCAAAATCTGTACAAACAGTGAAAAAGATTGATTTCTTACAGGTTCAGCCTCCAAGGTTTAGTGCAGGAACTGGCCTTCCAAAATTGGTCCTTTCTCAGACTCCTCTAAGAAAACTCAGAGATGCAGGAATAGAAGATGCCTTCAAGAGGCAGAAATCCAATCCAGAGGAGGAGGTGCCTCACAGGGGCAGCCAGTGGCAAGGTAGCTCTCCAAACTGGAAAGGGCACAGACACAACTACTACCACTGCAACAGATGACAAATCACAGTGACAAAATTCTGGCTCTGACACCACCTACCAGGGAAAACAGGCCAGCAGCACCCTTAGGCTGGAAGAAGTTGGCCTTATTTTCAAAAACTGGCACTACATCACAAGAGACAAGTGGATTTTGCAAACTATAGACCAAGAGTCACAGGTTTCATTCCATACTTTACCAGGAAAAGAGAATGCCAAACCTACCACCAAATCCAAGAAAGGAACAGAGAAGCTCTAAATCAAATAGCTCAATTAGTAAAGATGAGAGCTGTGGAAAGGGTACCATCTATGGAACAAGGAAAGAGATTTACTCCCAGACTATTCCTGGTACCAAGAAAGAAGAGAAAAATTGGAGGGCCTATTCACCGACCTGTCTGCTTTAAACACATTCATCATTGTTCCCAAAATTCAAAATGCTGACCCTAGCAACTTCTTCCCCACATGCTGGGCAAGGAGTATTGGCTGGTGACTCTAGATCTCAAGGAGGCATACCTGCCAACGTCCCATACGACCAAATTGCAGAAGATACCCTCAGATTTCTTGCAGGATCAGAGCATTATCAATTCTCAGCATTGCCTTTGGCTTACGCCCTAGCCCAGAAGTGTTCCACGAAATGCTCTGGAGACATCAGTAATAAGCTCACTGCAGGCTTCAGAATCCAAATATATCCATACCTGGAATGGATTGCCTGATACAAGCGGACAACAAAACAAGCTAACAGAAGACTCTACAAAGAGTCATTAAGCTTACTGCAAGCCCTGGGATAAAGCAGTCAATATAAAGAAATCAAGACTGATACCATCCCAAAGAATAACCTTCTTAGGTGCAGAATTGGACACAGTAAAACAGATGGCATTCTAAATTTGCAGAAGAAACAAGAACAACTTCCCTCTCTACTTCTTGGCATTAACAAAGCAGAACAAATCTAACAGCAAAGGAAAGTACTGCAAGGGCCTTGGGCTTCATGGCATCCTGCATAATCCTGGTCCCTCATGCCAGACTGCATATGAGAGAAAGCTACAGTGGTACCTGAAGATTTATGTGGTCTCAACACAGGCACAGCCTAGAAACCCAAATACCACTAATCCCATGCCTGGAAACAAGAGTTCATATGGTGGTGGGCTCAGGCATGCCAGTCAACAGGTTTGCCTTTCCACAGCATTCAACCAAGCCAAACCATCACAACGGACGCCTCAGACCTCGGGTTTGGGGGCCCACATGCTGGACAAGTGCATACCAAGGCTTATGGACTCCAGATCAGCTGCACCTGCATAAATCAAAAGAAATGCTGGCAGTCAAGACTAGCAATCCAGAATTCCAAACCAGTCCTCCAAGAAGGGCAGTTGATGATCAGGACAGACAACACCAGAGTCATGTGGTACAACACCAAGCAGGGAGGCACTCATTCATGCCCTCTGGTGCCGTATGCAGGATGGCACTGGACCTATGGAATATGAAACTGGCTCCTGAGCTTACACCATTCAGTTACAAGCAATTTTGTAACCGGGAAAGAAAAACATCCTAGCAGACATATTAAGCAGAACTACCTCAGATGCTCATGAATGGATGCTACACCCGGACATCTTCAAGGTCATCACAAAGAAATGAGGACTACCACAAACAGACCTATTAAGCATCCCCACTCAATCACCAGCTCAAGAAATTCTGCACAAGGGCGGTACCACCCACTTGCTTGGAAGGTGGACTCTCTATCCTTCAGTTGGAAAGGCCTAACAGCATATGCATTCCCACCTCTTCCTTTGATGCGCGGTGTTATTGAAAATCAAAGAGGAACGTCCAAGGATCATTCAAGGATAGCTCCAGACTGGCCAAGACAACATTGGTACCCATTACTGAGGAGCATGTCACCGAGGGGAAAATGTGGACACCTACCCTGGATTACCTTTGCCATTGTTAACTCAGGCGTGCTACAACACCCTGCATCCAAACCTGAAAACTCTGGAAAAAGCTGACTGCCTGGAACATTAAGCATAAGAGGCAACTAATCTTAGATTTATCCCAAAGGGTTAAAGACATTATCCTTGAGGCCGCTGGACCCTCAACAAGAGAGGAACTATGCAGGAAAATGGAAAAGGTTTCTCATGTGGAGTACTGAAAGGGAAAAGATGTGCCTCAAAGGTAGACATTGCCAACATCCTGGAGTATTTGGCAGAGCTTTCTTCTCATATTAGGCCCTGTCCTATTCCTCCATCAAGATACATTGTATCAGCTATTTCTGCAGAATACAGCCGATCCCCCTGTCTTCGATCCTTCTACTCAGGCAGTTTCTGAGAGGAATTAAAATGTAAAACCTCCTAGGAAACCACCATTACCAGCATGGGACTTGAACTTTGTGCTAGAAAAATTGGCACTCCCTCTTTCAGACCAGCAGCAACAGCAGATCTTCAACACCTATCCTGGAAAACTGCTTTTCTGTTGCTGGCAACCTTCCCTCAGCAAGAAGGGTTTCTGAGCTACAGGATGGGTTTCCCTTTTTCCACAAAAAATTTTCCTGGCAATCCTTTCTTTTTTGGGGTATCCATGTTTCCAGTCCTAATTTAACCACAGAACAGGGGAAGACTGTCAGCATTAGACTGACATTTTTAGGACGCCAAGGGCAATGAACATGACCAGCCGGGGCATATCCAGGGGGGAAAGGCCAAACAAAACAGTTTATCCCGTGGTTGAAATATTTACAGTTTCGCCCAACCCGGGAAATCCGAACATGGGTTTTTTTGCCTCAGTATTAACCGATTCAGAAAATGAAATGATTTCT
>NW_025050761.1:0-6325 GCF_019279795.1 Protopterus annectens
AACAGAGGCCTGGAACTGTCTAGCTCATGATCTCACCAGTGCCACTGGCATTCCTCAGACTGGTGAGCAGGTCAAGCACCATTACTCTGACCTGAAGTGACGCAAGGAGGATCAAATGGATGAGTGGATCCAGGAGGTACTAAAAATTGATGATTGATAACAAACTGGATACTTTTAAACATAAATGTTCCCAACAACTGGAACGACTTCAAGAAATAGTAATGCAACAAAAAGGACATATATCTGAAATGAAGCAATCATTAAATGACATAGACACAATGATTACAGAAGAAGAACACGGAAGAGAGTTTTTATTAAAACAAAACACATATCTAGTGGAAAAAATAGACAACTTAGAAAACAGAACTAGGAGGAACAACACACGGATATATGGACTACCTGAGAAAAGTGAAAGGGAAAACTTAATTAAATTCTCACATCCTGGATTCCTGACATATTGAAATTACCTGGGGCACTTTCATATGGTATTGAACATACCCATAGATCATTAACATCAATGTAAAGTTCATCTACAATCAAAAATAGGCCAAGGTCTGTAATAGTAAAACTATTGTCTACACAGGATAAGGAACTAATACTAAAAATGCCTGGGCTAACTCACCCATTAAATACCAAGATGTTTTAATCAGATTTGACAATGATTATTCTACAACTGTAGTTTCCAAGAAGAGAGAATTTCTTCCTTTAATAAAAGTCTTAAAGAAAAAGCAACTGAAAACACATCTATTATTTCCAGCAAGACTGAAGGTTTTCCTTCCAGAAGGTATAAAAATATTTGAATCTGTGGAACTAGCAACAAAATACCTAGCAACAATATTTTTACACAAGTAGAAACAATGGATTGGACTATTAGTACACCAAAAAGAAATGCTGAAAAAAAAACAGTTGGAAAACTATTGAACAAAAGGAAAAGAAACATAAGGATAAATAAACATACAAGGTACTTATTATATTTTTTTCTGTCTAATCAACAAAACTAAGGGTTATAACTAAATTTTCAGCACTGAAAGTCATCTATTAAAACAGGTACTCTTTTTCAGTTATTAGTATATTATTTTAAAATTAACATGAAAATTAATTATAAAGCATAACCTTAACATACAGTCTAAATTAAACAAGCTATGGTAACTTAAGTAGAATAAAACTTTAACATCAGAAGTATTATAAATTTGCTTTGAGTTATAAGCACTGTTTAAAAATGAAAAGCACGTTTTTTGTAATATGACATATGCAGGTTGTGTTTCCTGAATCTAATACCACATCTATTATGTGCCTATGGCAGACTAAATATGAAAGCTGATTGTTTGAATAAAGTAATTAGTTACTTCATTTACTTTCACTAATTTAATTTGTTTCATAAATATGTGAGTTTGTTTTATATTTGCAGTAGATAGAACACGGTATCTGCTGCTGTTGTTTGGCTTCCAAGCTGGTTTTGGCCCATGAACATAAATAAAATGATAAATAACACAATTTTTAAAAGATGCAAAAGGTATGCTTTAAAATATAGTGTCAGCATGACACATACCTTTGCTTTTGACAATCCTGAGCACAATTTGCTTCCCACCATGCTTATGAGTCATTTTTCTATTTCTCAGTGAAGCAAAGATGTTGTTTGCTTTCTGGGAGCCATCGTGAACTAGTTTTAAGGTTTCAATTACTTTTCAAATACTCTCAAGTTCGAGGTCAAGGAGCGCAAGTAGAAAAGTCTAAAATAATGTGGCTTGAAGCTATTAAACAAGAAATAAAGTTGCAAACAGCTTTCAAACATAAATAAAACATTACAGGAAATGATACTTATATTTAGTGCTAAAAAGATAATGGGCCTATTTAGACACTTCTGGTCCTCTAGAAACACTTATAAAGTCGAGGTCAAGGAGCATCCTAAGAAAACAATAAAGTACAATGGCTCAAATGATTAAAAAGCAGTAAAAAAAAATAAATTATAATAAACAACTTCTAATGAAATTGAGTTATTTTGCCATCAGATAACATTGTGAGCCTATCAAAACATTTCCAATGCCTTTGACAGCATGTTCATTGAAGGTTAAGAAGTTTATTAAAGAAGCAGATACAAAAGTTGAAATGCTAAAATGAAAAAAATAAGGCAGTAAATAAAAATAACATTAAAATAAAGTTTCTATTAATAAGTAAAAATGAAAGAAAAGTAAACACTATTAAAAATCTGAATTTTAAAATTGTTGAAGTAAAATGGGCTTTTGTTTTAAAATGAAGTCAACAAGGAAATATGATATAAAACAGAGACTGATGCCTTGTTCCAAATTCAGACAGAATTACGGGAAGCAATACTTCCAGCTTGCACGTAGAATATATTAAAGAACATTCATTATAATGTTTTGGGCCAAAGTCATTTTATAAATAATTTTATGGTTTTATTTATGTACTTGCAATAAAATAAATCAGTCATTATGATGGAACTACAATATAGAATGAACATGCAGTCATTGAATAGGTGAATTTATTTGAACACACATAGAAGTGAGTAAATGAAGTAGAACAGATAAGACAAGATAAATTTTAATACACATAACATCGGGCTGGCATTATTACTGTAAACAACTTGTGAAAAATGAATGAGTGGAACATAGGCAATTATTAATGAATGATATCAGAGAAAGTAAAGAAGTCAGTATCTATAATTTCAGTTATATTTATGGAACCACCGTCCTGCATACATGAATGATGATTCTAAAAAGTGAACCCTTTCATTTATATATAACTCTGAGAATCACTTATAGTTAATATAAAATATTGCAAACAAAATATGATTTGGTGGAAACACTATACTTATACCAAAAGTATAGGAACATAATTTTCGAGTAATAATTAATATGATAATAGTTGAACATTACTAAGTAATATAACAATAAGAAAATATCTAAGACAAATGCCAAGACATATTTACCCTTTGAATATCTGAAGGTAGATCCTCAGACTTTGAAATGGTAATAACAGATCATAATTAAATATGAAATAATACACTAAAGTAAAAGTTGTAACAAAAAACTGACTTCATGTTTGTTTATTTTGAAAACATATACTTAACGTGTATTTTATTTTATGACTATAATATTTGTAGATAGACAGGATTCTTACTATATGCATTCAGTTAAGTACATCAACTTAAGCTTTACAACATGTGTAATTAGAGTTTATTAATTGTTATAAAGCTCTCTATACCTTGACAATTGCTGAATATTAAAATACTTAGAATAAATACAATATATTTATAGAATTAAACAGGTAGAGAGCTACTGGAAGTATGTAATAGTGATAGAGAGACTGCCTATGTAGCTGAACTATTCAGACAAGAGGTGTTTTACCGCATGATTTTGATTGTTGGAAGTATATTTAAAATAGTTAAACTTGAAAGTTTTATGTTAGTTGAAAAATTGGTGCTTTTTACAAAAATATATAATCTTTTAATATATTATAAAGTGATATCTTCTCCACTGACCAGTATTAGAGTTCAACTGATATAAAAGTATACACTTATGTAATGTCAGAGCGATTTTAAAAACATGAAATGTTTGTCGATTAATGTCAATAGTCTAAACAATAACATTAAAATAAAAGTTTATTCAAATATATAAACGTACATAACCCACATTTGTTTTTCTTCAACAAAGACATCTTTTAGAAGAAGACAAGAACACATTAAATTCCAATAATTATACTATACTGACTAGTTCTCAATTCAAACAGAAAAGAAGAGGAGTAGCTATATTAATAAAAAATAACTCGGTTGCTCCAAAAATAATAAATGCCTAACAAGATACTTCAAGAATGTTCTGTTTGGTATCAATAAAAATAAATAGGAAAATCTATACATTAGTAAGTATATATTGGATCACTGGAGTTGGAATAAACACAGTAAACCAGCATCGAGAGCAAATAATACATCTAACAAAAGGTAGCCTAATTATGGTAGGTGACTTTAACTGTATTATGGAAGAATAAGACACTGACCCAAAGTGCAGAAAGAAAAAGACTTCTAGTTCAAGAGCACTAAGTAAGTTTATGGACACAGCAATTATTAAAGATATTAACAAATTTGCAGACCAAAATTCATTATTTTTTTACCTTTTACTCACATAGACATAAAACTAACTCAAGGATAGACAGAGTATACATATCAAATGATTTAACAACTAAATCAGAAAGATTTAAAGTTATAGCGGCCCTTTATCAGACCACAATGCACTAACATTTGATTTGGAACTAGATCTCATACAATTAATTTCCATTACTAGAATACCATCATATATAACAAAACTGAAAGAATTTAAGGAATGTTATATAAATGAAATTAATACATTTCTAGAAATAAGCACAACTAAAGACACATCAGAAATTTATACCTGGGATTCTCTAAAAGCATATATTTATGGTAAGATACTATCATGGTATATCAATAAAAGGATAATGTGGAGTAAAGATATGATGGAATTACAAAATAAAATAGATAAAATCAAACTGAAAATACAAAAAGGAAACTCTAATTTAGTATCAGAATTGATTCAACTTAATAATAAGTATAATGAGATGAAAAAATCAAACTAAACTCATTCTATGAATCCAGATAAGCAAAGACAACTAGCAAGCAGAACTAAGAAATCATTAAAGCTAAGCAAATAAAATACACCTATAATCCCCATACTAAAAAGAAAGCTACTGATTTGAACAATGTTAGAAGTTTTTAGACTTCATTATAACATACTTACTTCTACAAAACCCTTAATGTCTTCACCTGATAAGATTAAGCAATTTCGTAATAAAAATATTCATGATAGACTAACATAAGAACAGACAGAAAACATTAATAGACCAATCACAATGACAGAACTGAAGTCACAAATCAATAAGCTTAAAACAAATAAAGCTCCTGGACCAGATAATATATTACCAAAAATGGACAAATTATTGCCAAGACAACCTCTGTCTATGCTTTTAAAATTATATACCATAGTCAAGGAAGGCATAATTATTCCCTCATCATGGAAATCCTCATTCATATTTCTGATAATATAACCAGACAAAGATGGAAGACTTTGTAAATCATATAGGCCTATAACATTATTAAACATAGATTATAAAATGTTTATGGCAACTCTTGCAAACAGAATTAAACACTTTCTCCCCATATTAATACATGAAGATCAAGTGGAATTTATAAAAGGAAGAAATACCTATGATAACATTAAAAGGATAATAATTCACTATAATAAACTCAGAAACACAGATATGACTATAATCTCCCTAGATATAGACAGTCCCCAGGATTCACTAATTTAGTCTTACATTGAAGAGCCAGTCTAAGAGTAAGATCGCAGCACGTCATGCATATTAATGAGAGCGCTGCCTCAACTCTAAAACTAGCATGGACGAGTTTGGAGAGCGTGTCGGACTGCCGATAAGTCCAAAAATCCATGCCCCTGTAAGTTTGAAACATGGGAAATGTCTAGTTACATGAGCAAGTCCGCTCACATGTGTACATTCTAACACTAAACACCCCCATATAGTAAACCCCATACAAATATAAAAAGTAAAAGACATTTTTTTTTCATTTCAGATTATAGCTGCCCATATTTGCGCGGGTTTGCCCATTGCTTAGCTACAGTTAGCAGTTTAGACACCAAAGAAAAATATTTGTAAGTTAAGCAAAATAGCTATAGCATTGTGGTTAGAGCCTTCGCACAAAGAGGATGCATTCCCGGTTTGAGGCCCACCACTGCACTTTTCATTTTCTGTTGGAAATCTGTATACAAAAATATTTCCTGACATGTATTATTTAAAGTTTTGTAAAAAGCATTGAAATGTTATATGTAGTAGTGAACAAATTTATATAACTATATATATACATATATATATATATATATATATATATATATATATATATATAGGAAGGTGAAATGGTTATGCATACTGATGCATGAGTAAATTATTTTAAGCAATGTAAAGCACTGCTAAGCACATTTTACCAGTATTGAAGCATATTTATATTTAATTGCTTGTAGCTGAGCACTGCGTTAACTAGAGAAATGTCTTTGCGCGGAGCTGCGCATCACGCAAACTAGTGTGAACAGAACATGTTTGTGCGTAGCTGCGCACCGCGCTAACCAGCACAACGTTGGGCAACATTGAGCAACACTGAGCAATGTTGGGAAAAGTTGAGCAAAGTAGCTAAACACGGCCACACCTCTTTCACTGTACCTTAACCATTGAGGTCTGGCCAGTAGGAAAATAAAAAACAGTGACAGGGCTCAAACTCTGGATACTGTGC
>NW_025050762.1:0-14510 GCF_019279795.1 Protopterus annectens
TGTTATTTTTTCTGTTATTTTTTATCGATTATTTTTTCTCCTTAAAGGGACACTATCTCGTTTCAAAAATAACATTTTCCCCTCGGACCGAAGCTGAAAACATTGCCACCCACTTAGCTAATCACCTCCCTGTTTGTGACATCAGTAATGACGTTGTAACCATCTCACCCACAGTTTCAAGTTTCTTTCAAAAGGTGCACGAACCTGTATTCCAGTCCTGTTTTACTTCCCTCTGGATTAAGACACTCAGGGTTTGGGTTCCCAGCTTTGCTGTTTTGGAGTTATGTTGTGTATTGAGCTGTAAATCGGTAAAAATGTAGACGGTAAAATCAAACTAAATCAGGCAATAAGCAAAAACAATGTTTACTGCTGTCCAGCTGTTGCTAAGGGTAATAAATGAACCATAATGGATTAATGGCAATGTGGGTCTGATGTCTATGGGAGGGAGAAGGAGTTATCCAGGTTCGTTGTGTTTTACAGTATAAGCACGAGTCGCTCATGACACTACTGGTTTCATAAAAATGACAGAACTGTTTTTTTTTTTTTTTTTATCTCCACCATGCAGACTTTCCATTAAAAACAGAAAAAATGTTGCATTCTGTAATGTCTTGTGCCTCTCTCTCTCGCTTGACTTTCGATCGTCTTGACTTTTCAAAATGTTTTCTGAGGGTGTTTCATGTACCTATCGCATTGCTCATTTGGTGATTATTATACCGTGATT
Organism: Protopterus annectens; assembly: GCF_019279795.1. NCBI lineage: Eukaryota > Metazoa > Chordata > Ceratodontiformes > Protopteridae > Protopterus > Protopterus annectens. The sequence continues at coordinate 722 of NW_025050762.1, forward strand.
CTTTTTCCCTGGTAAAACTAAGTATGAATGTAAAGTCCGAAAATAATGAGTTTGACACTTCACGCCCTTCAGAAAATTATTGCCAGTGCAAAACCTTATTCTATCAATTGACTATTTCTAAGAAACTTTAAAAAGTGTCCCTATTTTTGGACATTTCTCTCCCCATTATTAATGTCTTTCTCCATGTTTCTTGCTCTAAAAGTTTGAGTGGAATGATGGACTGAGCGCTGATGCTAGAAGTAGTCAGCCCGATAGCTGTAGCTAGCAACTGCTTGCTATATTGTTGCAATCATTTTGTTACAGTTAAAAAGACGAAATTAAAAGTAACTGTTTTTACTTTTAAACTGTAACAAAATACTTTCTACAGTGTAGCAAGCAGTTGTTACAGTTTAGACCACACTGCAAGCACTATAGCTCTCAGTCTAACCGCAAACGCAATACCGAATTTTAAAAACCGGTATTCTATTAATCGGAGATCGGGATTAGTTGATCGCATTTGTAGCGATCAGTGTGTTGTCTAAACTGTAGCAAACATTTTGTTACAGGTAAAAGTAAAACAAATTATTTTTACTTTTTTTTTTTTTTTTACCAAAACCTGAGCATTGTAGCGCTCCTGCAGAGTATAAACTGAAATCAAGCTGTGAAGGAACAGTGAATTCACTGTGCCAATGTACTATCTAGGCAAAGTAAATTAGGCATAATTCTGTAATTTTGATTCCCTTGCCTTTATAGAGAAAGGTTGACAGTTTGGACAGGTAGCCAACCTTCTCTGTTGTTGACTGAATTAAGAAAAAAATGGAGATACTCAGTTTTTTTGCTGGCAGCCGAAGAAACAGTTATGTATTGATTTAGGTTACTGAAATATTTTTTGCATATATCATTTTAAAGAACAATAAAGTCCTTCAGGATAGTGTGTGTATTTGTGTATGTTTGCTGCTGCTCCCCAACACTTTCTTATATAGCATGTTTTAACATTTTGAAAATTATAGCAAACTATTTACATCTTTTTACAAACTTTTTAATAGTAAGGATTTTGAAAACTCATTTAAAATAATATTATTTACAGAATGTACTTAGGTAAACCAAATGCAGTCTGTCCATTGAAGTATATTAAGGTTTGAGAGTAGTTTGTTGAGAGCTTGTCTTCCAGTCCATTAGCACTGACTGTTTCCTCGATTCTTCTCATTAATTATGTGAATGGTAAAGTGACTTTGTGTGGAACGCAGAAACAAAGTGTAAAATAAACTAGTAACCAAATTATTGCTTCTGTAACAGATCACTTGAGGCTGAACACCAAAATCACTTGAGGCTAAACACGTATCAAAGTTAATAAACTTTATTCTTATTTAACATTTTCATCTTGATCTCATAGACTTCTTCAGAATAAGAGCCACCAACATGTTCTTAGCCCTTAAATATATTTAAATAACAAGCATCAATTAATCAATTAGCTAAAATTGCATCATTTCCTCCTAACATTAAAAGCACATTATGCTATTAATATAACACCTTATAAAACAACATAACTGACATAAAAATATATATGTGCATAATTTATAATGCAATACCAGTAGAATGCATTCCAATACCATTAGAATATATTTCAATATATTTTTGTACCTGGCTGTTTACCTGTGGCTGGCTGTAAAATTTGGAGTGCTTCTAAGACCATCTGGATTACTAAGCTGATATAAGTATATTTTTTAGGACTTGCTCTGTTTCAGTGATATTTTACATTTTTGTGCTGCATTTATTTATTGCTTGAATTTATCACTGCTTGCACTTGTTAAAGTAATCCCATCTCCTTGCTACTGCACTGCTCTTAGGTAACAGTATTCTGCAAAGGCTGTGTTTTGTGAACACTTCTCAGGGTTGTTAACTTTAGTGCAAGATTCCTTTTTCTGTTCTGATTTTGTCTGCATTTTTATGTAGGTACTGATCATTAGCTCTTTGTGTTTTTATCTGATTGGCCTGAGGGCTTAGCTTTAGAAAAGTCTTTCATCTTGCTGGTATAAAATAATTAACTTTGTATATACTGTTCTGTTGTGCCTGGCTGTTTACTTGCTCTGTTTCAATGATATTTTATATTCCTGTGCTGCATTTATTTATTGCAGGAATTTATCACTGCTTGGACTTGTTAAAGTAATCCAATCTGCTTGTTACTGCACTGCTCTTAGGTACCAGTATTCTGTAAAGGATGTGTTTTGTGAACATATTTCAGGGTTGTTTTACTGCAGGATTCCTTTTTCTGTTCTGATTATTTTTTTATTTTTCCCACCTACCTGTGAAACTGTTGTGTTCTTAAAATTTGGTGACTTTTGAGTTGCCCGCCTCTACTATAAATCTGATATTGGACATTTCTCCTAGTCTTATCGCATCACTTCATTCTATTGAGTGCATTGAGATCACTTGGGAAGGCCCACCCCATTATTTTCTTAACCTTGAATTATCTTCTGTTTCCTCCCTTTCTACTTAAAAAAACACTTTTCAGCTGATTTTATTATATTTGTTTCTCTTCCTACTTTATTACTTTATTTTGCTTTTGCTGCTTGTTCTTAAAACTGTTCAATTGCATTTATTCTGCTGCATTTATTACTGCTTGTTAGTTGCCTGATTAAATTATAATTGTTACTGTAACTCTGTCAGTTTTGGTTTAAGGACTTGGGCATCAGGCCAGTTATTTTACATTAAGAAGGTTTGCAGTCTACACTCTTGTGGAAGGAAAGGTTGGCCTCTGCCCCTCTGAGCTAGGAATTGCTGGGTGAAGGCTTACTATACCTGTTGTTCTAAGTGTCTTTGTTCCAGTTTAAGCACATGGGCTCCAAAGCAGTTATTTCACATTAGGAAATGTTGTGGTCTAAAGTCTTGTGGCAGGAGAAGATAGCCTACACTCTTCTAAGCATTCTGAAAGTGTCTTACTTCTGGTTTAAGCACTTGGACTCCAAATCAGTTATTTTGCATTGGGAGGGTTGTGGTCTAGACTACTGTGGTAGGACAGTGTGGCCTACACCCTTCTGAGCTGGGAATTTCTGGTGAAGGCTTACTGTGTCTGTTATTCTAAGTGTCTTTATTCTGGTTTAAGCACTTTGGTTCCAAAGCAGTTACTTTACATTGGGAGGATTCATGGTCTAAATTCTTGTGGCAGGAGAGGATAGCCTACACCTTTCAAAGCTGGAAATTGCTGGTTGAAGGCATATTGTGTCTGTCTTTTGAAGTGTCTTAATTCTGGCTTAAGCACCTGGGCTCTAAACCATTTTTTTACATTAGTGTTGTTTGTGGTCTATATTCTTGTGGTGGGAGAGCATGGCTTACATCATTCTAAGCTGGGAACTGCTGGTTAATTACTACTTCATTTAAACTGTTTTTTTTGCTGTTATGACTGATTTTATGCACTTTGAATTTCTAGTACTTCTACATATTAGAGCATAGGCCAGATTCAGACTTGCTGAATCTAGACTATTTGGTATCACTTGAGCAGTAAAACCAGATTTTTACTGAGATACTGAATGATCTGAGGCATCTGTTGCTTACAACTAACTATAAGTTCCTGCTTTTGCTCTTATATTGCATGTTTAATTTGTATTTGCATTCTACTGTCTGCTTGAATTGCCTGAACTGTTTCTTGCCACATTTTATTGTATACTGTACTAGATCAGCTGTAGCATAGCTCATTTCCAGGTTTGCTGTTTCTGGGTTTGTTTTGTAAATTCTGAACATCAAATTCAAGCCATCCTTGTAGGTGCAGGCCCTTCTGTATCCTTGTGGGAGGAGAGTACTCTCTGGGTCCCATCATATCAAGGGTGATTGGAGTAGTGCTCAGAGAAAGCATCTCATCTTTATTGGCTAGTTTGAGTTAAAAGGGTTATCTCATATTTTGTTTAAGGCCTATGTTTGCACTTGTCTGCATGTAGCTCACAATTGTGCACTGCAGCATAGCGGTGGTCACTGTTGGTGGTTTAGACACAACGTTTTGCATGTTAAATTTTGTCTTAGCACTTAGCTTGTGGTCCTCCAGAGGTTTTTCATGGCCCTACTGTACTATCAAGTGGAACACTAAGCCTAGCCTCAGAGGTGCCAACACACCTCTCACCCACAAGCCTTTCCTAAGTGTAGCCTCTTTTCCTGACCATATAAATTTACCTAACACTATAGATGGACAATTTGTCAGTTTCTCCAGCCAGCTTGGTTGACATCGGCATCCTGAGGCAGTGCAACAACTGCCTCATGTTCACTGACAACCTTCTACTCCTAGTCCACATAAACTCAAAATATGAGAGATGCAGTTATATTAAGATCCTTGAATCCATGCTCTCTCCCACACCAGTTAGTACATATGACAATGAGTGGGCTGTCAGCATCCACACCTCACCTCTTACTCCATCCAAAACCACATCACACATACCTGTATATACAGAGGTCCTCATCAGAAACATACCTAAACACCAGAGATGTCCCAAACACAAACACAAGCATGCTACTTATAAAACCTCCTCTGCAGAAAACAATGCGCATAATACCTCATGTACCAGTGTCTCATAAATCAAGCCCTTAAGGCAAACCACAAACCCAAACATATTAGTCATAGGTGATTCCATTGTGAGACACACAGATGACCCTCTCATCAGGCTGGATAATAAAAAGGTCACGGTCAGCTGTCTGTCAGTTGCCAGGATATGCCATATCACACATGCACTCGACTTTCAACAACAGGTACTGTTATGACTCCTTCATAGTCCATGTTGGTGTAAATGGCTTGAGACCCACCTCTCTGTACTATATGAAGAGAGACATGACTGAGGTCTCAGACTATGTGTCTCAGGCAAGTATGTCCCTAGCCTTAAGCATTTTACCTTCAGCTAGGATGATGCCTCAATACAAACAGAAAATGATTGACTTCAATAATTGGCTTAGCTTATGGTGTCATTATAAGGGGTCCAGTAGCTGTCAGCCTGGGATGACATGATCAACAGGCCTTGATGCTTTGCCAGAGGTGGTCTTCATCTGTCACCCCTGAGACTTCAGCTACTGGATAAGGCTCTTGCCACCCCCACAGTGCCTTTTTAGGCAGTGTCTCAAGGACAAAATTTCCAGTGTAAAAACTCCATCTAAAAACAACTCAAAGTTATGCTGCTAAATGCTAGGCATTTTAACATGAAATTGCATTCACTGGAAGCAGTCCTCACCTTGAAAGATGTAGAGATTTGTGCAGTCACTGAGACCTGGTACAAGGCTGTGGAGAGCACCCCAGCCATACCAGGTTACACCTCCTTTCACACGTTCAGACCACAAACTGAAGGTGAGAAAACTAAAGGAGGCAATGTATCAATTTTCATTACAGATAAATACACCTCCAGGTAGGTCAAACAGCATGCTTCCATGGAGATACTTCAGGTGCAATTAACTGTAGGTAGGACACCTATTCAAGTCATTGCCAACTACAGGATGCTCTCCATGAATCAGGACACCCACTCTGCCTATTTGAATCTACTTTGGTCTGTCAAGGTACATCTGATCATCATGGTTGGGTGACTTTAACCATCTATCCATTGACTGGGTAAATTACTTGTACTCAAACTCACTTTTCCAAAGGTTCCTTGACTTTGTTAACTCCAATGCCCTGCAACAGCTGATTGACACCCCCACAGGGGGTGCCAACATCTTGAATCTGGTGCTTACCAATATGGGGGACCACTGCAGCAACCCAATGTGAGGTCTTCTCTGGTGAGATCTGAGCACACATCACTCTCATATGAAGTAACTATCACAACTGACTCCCCCCAGCAGCAACTAAACTAAAAAACATCTCCAAAGCAGGTTATAATCTTTTACGGGATGGTATAAATAGCTTCTGTGCACCTCCCCTCTGAGATGGAACTGCCAGCTATGCCAAGTTCTACACCAATGCTATATACAAACACCTGTATAACTGCATTGACTCTGCCATACCTGATAGGAGCAAAACAAGCTCCTCAAGGAAGAGCATACCTGCCTGGTGGACAACTCCCATTAACAGGCTTTACAATAAGGGGAAGAAATTGCTATATAAGAGTAAGAGGGAGTGAGCCCTAAACTGGAAACACACCCTCTTCAGCCTAAACAAGCAAACTAGACTTCTTGTGAAGTCCTCCAAAGCAAACTATGAATTCAAATTAGCTTCCTCAAATAAAGACAGTTATAAGACAGTCTTTAGTTGCATCCATAACCTAAAAGGAAAGGCCTAAATCTGTGCTGAACTTGCAATTAATGATACCACATATATAGAGCTTGTGGACATATCTAACTTACTGGCCGACAGGTACTTTGAAAACTTCACCCCCCCACCCCCCCCGTCCCCACCACATGTACCTCATTACATTCCTGTCACCTGTCCCCTACCTTGTATCTCTAAAGAGCAGGTTGTTAATGACCCTCTAAGGCCAAGAACACAGCATCTATGTGACCTGATAACATCCCAGGCTATGTCCTACATGGGGTCCAACAAGAATTAGCAACACCATGGAGAATTATTTTCAATCATAGTCTAAGCACCAGCTTCATCCCAGCTGAATGCAAAATGGCCACCGTTATTCCCTTGCACAAAGGTGGTGCTTCCACTGACTCTGGAAACTATACATGTATTAGCCTGACTAGCCTTATCTGCAAGGCCATGGAGTGAATCATCATGGACCTTATCTACAAAGATACAGGTAATCTCAAAACACTTAACCCTACTCAGTTTGGGTTTGTCAAAGAGATATCATGCCTCTTAAACCTGGTGGACTTCTTCGAGACAGTTGCCAAGGTCCTGGATGAGGGGAAATCTGTGCATACAGCCTATCTAGACTTAGCCAAGGCATTTGACACTATCCCCCACTCAAACATCATATACAAACTCACCCAGCTAGATATCAACCCTAATATCATTAGATGGGTCACTAACTGGCTCACTGATACAACCCATATAATCAAAATAAGGGAATCCACCTCCAGCAGCAGACCTGTAACCAGTGGTGTTCCACGGAGATCATTCCTGGGACCTCTACTGTTTGGAATTGATTTCTCTGAAGTACAAGCAAACATAAAGGTCTGTGGATGACAAAGTTTGCTAATGACAGCACTCAAGGAATTTCCAAATGATGTCAACATCCTAGAAGAGGGTCTGACACAAACAAATGATTGCTGCCAAAGTCATGGCCTTAAACTCAATGCAAAAAATGTATTATCGTCCCTTTCAGTAAAGGTGATGTTCCTGATAACTGCCACATCAATAGCAACACCTTAAGTATGCACTCAATGGTGAGATACCTGGGCACACAGGTTCACAGCAACCTCAACTTTGACCGCCATGTCTCCACAGTGGTAAGAAGGACATTCTATATTGCTCATCTCATAAATAACGGCATTACCTCCAGAAGAAAAGATGTTATAACCTCCCTGTACTCTTCCCTCATCAGGCTAATAACTGAGTACAACACCCCTTTTGGTATGTACCTTTCCAAGCACCTGCAGCAATTGGACAGACAACAAAGGTCCCTCACAAGGAAAATTCTAGGTCTTCAGCATCTGTCCTATGTGGATTACCGGAAATCACTGTCACTTTATTCTGTTTCATACAGACTACTCAGAGACAATCTCTGCCTTCCATACAAGGCAATCTCTGACCCTCTTTTATTGGAAATGCTGCGAGTCAAATGATACATGGGTTATTCCCACTAAAGACCTTAATCTGTATGTGACATTAATAGAACCGGCTTGAGGGACAAATTTGTCTCCCAGAGGTTACCATAACTTTGGAACACACTTCTGCTTCATATCAAACAGAGCACCTCATTAGCCCTCTGCAAATGCAATCTGGACGATTGGGTTGGTAACCATAAATTCTCCTTGGGGGTTCCATCTGTGTCCCTCTTGGACAGGGGCAATAGGTACTGATCATGGAAATAAGGGTAGAACTTGATTTGGCTTGTTAGGACCCTAGGACCATCAGAATAGTAACTTCCTATGATCTTATGATCCTATAAAAACAAATACTTTGAAATAAATTCATTGGCTTGCAAGTTTTATGGGTAATGCTCCAAGGTAAACATAGTCTAAATTAATCATATTACAATTTGGCAGGTCTCATTTTCAAAATGGGCCCCAAAGATGTATGCCCATTTAATCCTGGGGTGGAGCTGCCTCAAGCCAGACTACCTCGCAGTGCTCTAACCACATCTCTCATTGTCTCCCTCTGGGGTTGTGCTCCACCTTTTCCAATATCCAGAATGAGAATAAACTATTAGTACAACTTTTAGTATGTTTATATAGTGCATTTGCTTCATTCTGTCTGGACATGTCATAATAATGTTCATATATCCTGGTTATCTGGTCCCTTCTCATTTGCCAATATAATAGCAAAAACAATTTTGGCAGTAAGCAAGATATACCAACCCTTTTGGAATAACAGCTGAAATAACATTTAACACTCAAGGGGTTACTAATAGTGAGAAGACACAAATCCTCACACTTTGCTATGTACTTACATTGGTGGCACACACCACACTTATAGATACCTGCCTTCCTAAAATGATGAGGATTTTCCCTGGGATTCATGAAGCTTGCGCCAGGTGCAGGCGTAGCATAGGCGGTATAATGCCAAATATGGCCGCCGAGCGATTCAGGTATGATCCAATTCCACGTGCACTACCAGAGTATGCCAGATCTGCACAGCTCTCGGCTCATGTATGCTAATCACCCCATGCAGTAGTGCAGCATGCAAATGAAGTACATAGCGATTCATGAAATGGTACAGGCGTAGCGTATGCATACAGAAATGTAAACCAAAATAAATGGTTTACATTTTTCCAAACAGAACACTGGAGCCATGAAAGCAGACCAAACTTACATATTACAAAGTTAACATATGCCAATGGCTAAATATACAGCCAATGGCATAAAAAATGCACAACACATAAAAAATAACACATAACTAATGCAAAGTACAACCGCAGGGCATGTGTGCGCAAATGGGAACACAAGGAAAATATATACAGATGTCATAAAATTGCAATGTAACACAAATCATGATTTCACCATAATAGTCAATGGTATGCATGCTACACCACAACCAAGCTGCAAGGGTTGCTAAGGGTCTGTGACAGTGTTTGGCATGGTAACTATGAATTAGTAGTCAATGACATGCAAATGAGGCCAGTAATACTGAATCACAAACGTTCCGCTGGACTAAGGATGTACCATACGGTGCAGCGGTACAACACCGAGAATTGGTCTGGAGGTATACATGACATCAGCAGTGGGGTGTGCCACCGTAACTGTAAGCACATTGGAGCATTGCAAATCCAAGTTGCCCGTTGCTAAGCAAAGCCGCAGCATAGGGGTGTGGATGTAGCCATTGCTTTGCTTAGCTGAGAACACACATGGTGCCCGAAAGCTCATGTGTATGTGGATGACAACGCACTCGAAACCCAGTAAATGGCCGCATGTGGCAGCTCAAAAAGGAAGGTTACGAGAAGACAATAAGGAAATGCCACAGTTGGGTAACTGGAGTACAACTGAGTAATTAACACCTATTAACTCACAGTGGGCCATTGACGGCAGCTAACAAGGCTGCTAGTAGCAACCAGCAGAACAGGATAGGGGAGGTGTCGGATTGCAAAGAAAAAAGAACTGTCACCGCAGAGCAAAGCAAACCTGCAGTAGATTGGCTATAGAACACATTTTGCAACACAGTCCTGGTTTGGGAAAGTACAAAAAAAGAAAGCAGGCTGCTGGATGCATGCCCAACAATGGGAAGGGAATTGTTAAGAAAAGTGAAGGCAAGGGCAAGAGGTGATCCATGGCAGCTAAATGTAATTCAACACCAAAGGCACCACAATAGCAGTACCTGTGGTAAAACACATAAGTAAGATACCCTGCAGCTCTGATTGTACATACACACCCTATGACATCATCACTGTTCAAAGCACAATAGTATAAAGTGTGAAGGCACCTCACACACACTCGTGTATTCCCAAACACTGTACAATCGGTGTAAACAGGCAGGGAACTTTTACAATGTACTTGTTGGGAGCTGCCATAGCTGTGATTCATCACCATGTGTTGGAGACTGAAGGTGGTGTGGAGGATGATGCTGATGACCACCTCAGGCCCCGGAGGAGGAGAAGAGTGTTCAGACCAAGGGTAACCTACCAGGGGCTACATGATCTGGAGATAGTAGAACATTACAGGGTGGACAGGGACATCATACAGCAAATTGTTGAGCTGTGCCAGCCACACCTCACATCCAGAGAGGGGAACCCATCCCAGTGGACATGAAGGTATGTGTAAACTTGACAATACTAGCCACGGGTACCTTTCAAAGACCAACCGGAGATATCATGGGGATCTCACAGGCATCAGCATCCAGGGTACTCCACCAGTTCCTTGATGCCATGTTACCACATGCCAATGAGCATATATACTTCCCCCGAACTCAGGAGGAGTTGGCCAGCAATATACGTCTCTTCCACCATGTGGCAGACTACCCAGAGGTACTGGGTGCAATAGACTGCACGCGCACACATATCAAATCACCACCCAGTGAGCATGGTAGGCGCTACATAAACCGCAAGGGATACCACTCCATCAACTGCCAGGTCATGTGCAATGCCCAGGGCATTATCACGGATGTGTGTGCTGGCAGCCCTGGAAGCTACAATGTCTCCCACATCTGCCATGCCTCACAGCTGTATCAGGTATTTGTCGGGGGGACATCCCATATGGCCACCTTGTGGGGGATGCTGGCTATGCACTGGAGCCATGAATGATGACTCTCATCAGAAAAGCACACACACCCATGCAAGAATGCCATAATGAGGCACACGCACAAACCAGAATCATCATACAGCATGTGTTTGGGATGCTGAAATCATGGCTCCATTGCTTGGACATATCTGTTGGAGCCTTGCAGTACTCTCCAGGCACGTGTGCCCCCATCCTCATAGTATGTGCCATGCTACATAATATGATCCTGCAGAAACAGCTGCAGCAGGGACATAATGGTGAAGGCCCTCACAGCCCACCGCAATTGCCAAGGTCATCACAGGCACAGAGGGATTCAGACCTCGAACACCCTGTGCCAGCCCCAGTAGGCAGACAGAGGCGTGCCCAATATGCCCATGCCTTGGCAAAGAGGGAACGATATACACATACACTGACAGTGCAGGCCCCTACGGACTGACACACTTCTCCACCTGCACACACAGTAAAATGGATGGCACACACACATGACCACCTGTAAATTATTATGTATAGGTGGTCTATTGTGTGAATCCTACATAGGCAGCCCTCAACTATTGCACACACAACAGCTATTGGTACAAGGTAAGTCAACACCTGAACAGTAAACGCAGCTAACAGCATGTGTTGATACTGTATGTATGGGTTCCTAGGTACATGGGTAGGTACATGCCTGATTGTCAGAGGCCATTCATCAGCCTAGGCAAAATGTGTCTTCTGTCGCCACCCCATCGATTAACTAACTGTCCCTCTGTGGAGCAGAGTCAATTGCGGGATCCTTTGGGTGTAACCACTGTTCCCCACCCACTCTGCAAGGATTCCCTGGTGTGTTAATGAGGGACTCCATATAATGTAATCAAGGATGTAGTTCCAAAGCATAGGGAGTACCCATGACAGGTATCCATCACCCCAGCATTCTCCAGTTATGGTTGTGGCAAGGTGTAGCATATTACAGTGTGTGGCTCACTGTGACATGGATTCCCATAGCTGGAGCACATCCATTAAACATCACTTGGACATACCATTAATAGATATCATCCATATGTAAACTAACTCAGTTACACATTTGTTTGCAGTATGGTGGAACAGCTGTAGTACAGTCCACATACAAAACACCATAACACTTGTACATATCCCAGATGCCCCAGTGGTAAAGCCACTGACTGTGTCGTGCATGTTCCCGGTTCCATGACCTGCAAGGGCTGTTATGTAATTCCGATGGCATGAATAATGGATGTTGGATGCAGGTCATTAGAGCACATTTAAGTACATGTTAGTGGGTTTAAGCGCCAGCAAGTGTCGGTAACCATCGTTTAAACATGACTACATGGATATGTGCAAAACAGGTCTAAGCTTTGCTGAATATCATGCAGATCATGGTCAAAGATGGCCAGAACAAATGAAATCTACGTTATTCACCCTTGTACTAATAGTGCCTGCTCTGAGAGGTAAAACGACCACTGCCAGGAGTAGAACACACAACCATGTACACAATCACCTACCACTAAGCTACCTGAGATGTACCAATGGCAGGTGTGTATTTTGACAGGTTAAAACACAAAAGGGCGGAGTTCAGGAAATAGTATGACACCGCCATACTTTTAACGAAAGGTACCCAACGGAAGGTGTAATTACCTCTCTCTGTGTTGCTCTCTCTCTCTCTCTCTATATATATATATATATATATATATATATATATATATATATATATATATATATATACACATATATATATATATATATATATATATATATATATATATATATATATACACATATAAAATATAGAGATAGAAAAGATAGAATTGATAGAGATATATGTCGATATATGGATATACATATATCTGCAAATATATAGATAGGTTAACAACATGTATACAACCATGGAGGTACAAATATATGTAATTTGATACTACCAACTACCGAGATGCTTTACATACCGACACGCGGGATCACGCCCAGGCTTAACACTGCAAAAAGACCACAGTACCGGAACACTAGGAACCTGCTGAGTACTATCATCATTTATGTTAAGGGATATTTAGTTATTGCTGCTGGTGCTGGCAAGTCCAGGTAAAATACTATGTTTAAGTGTGTTTCTGATTGCTGTAGTAATGTGTGTAAGTGTGTGTTCTGGAGTGCCCGTGTGTGTTTCCGTGGGACTGTAATGTGTGTGTGTGTGTGTGTGCGGCGTGTGTGTGTGTGTGGCATTGCGTGTGTGTGCGCTGCAGTGTGTGTGTGTGTGTGTGTGTGTGTGTGTGTGTGTGTCTGTGTCTGTTCCTGTTCATACTAACTCAGAAGTGCTAACTCAGAGGTAGATTATTACAGTGAAGTGTGGTCATAGCCAGCCTTTGTAAGGCATAAGCCAACTGAGCAGCTGCCCAGGGTGCTGTACTTCAGTAAGACACTCTACCAGTATTTATTTGGTGTAGGTAGACCAGGATGGGGGCACTGTATGGTGTGGTGGGGGTGCCATTGTGCCCTTTGCCTAGGGCACCAGTAGACCTAAGGCCGCCCCTGCCTGAATACCAGTCTCCCCTAACTGCCAAAAAAACAAAATCTACTGAGAAACGCAAGACTGCTAAGTTAAAATATACAGTAAGCTAACTTACTTGCTGAGTTTGGGTAGATGCCAGATTTTCATCACTAGTATATGAGTATCATATTGTTGGAGCTAACTGCTCTTTTAACCTTAAAAAGTTTATTTTTGGATGCAGGGGTTATGGACTAAAATGCATAGTTGAGAGGCAATCTATGCTAGTATTTGAAAGCTTATAGACTGAATGATCAAAGTATGGGAAAGAATCTTAGGGACTAGGGGGCACTTAGGCCAATTAAATAGACTTACTGTAATTCTGCTGTCATGCTAATGTAATTAATTACAACTGACAAGACACTGCCAGTGGACAGGCTGTATGCCATGGGTCTGATTACCATCAAATGGCTGCAGAGGCGTGGTCTCATCACCAGAGACAGAGTAATACCCCAAGTAGGGCATCCTGTATAGAGACTATTAAAGAAAAAAACATGTTAC
>NW_025050763.1:0-13058 GCF_019279795.1 Protopterus annectens
CATCTTGGGTGCCCCCTAACTTTTGGTTTGCCACTGGGCTTGGAAGGAACTGCCCTACACTGAACATCTCAAACAATTCCAGCTTTACACTGTAGCATATCGCCTACTCCGAGGAGATCTGTGTCTAACATGTAAAGCTATGTTAAACCCAGAGCTGTTGGACATGCTACACCTAAAGAAATCCCAATCCCTCCGAGCTACATGCTCTAGGGACCTAAACCTTGTCATCACAATAAACAGGACATGTTGGAGGGATAGATTCCTGTCCCAGAGACTTCCTATACTCTGGAACAAGCCACCCATCTATGTCAAGCAAAGCTCCTCATTAGCACTCTTCAAGAAAAATATTGATGAGTGGATGGGAAATAGGAAATACACCCCGGGGATCACTTCTGTGGCTCTGCTCAACAGGGGCACAGGAAATTAACTTTCTTGGGTGGCATAAGCCAGGGAACCTTGCTGGCTAGGCTTACTTAGGCCCTTGGGCCGATAGCCTAGTACCTACCTATGAACCTATGAACCTATGAACTGGACACTCTCACTGTCGAGCCCATCCCCAAGTGCAGGATAAGTTTTTAGTTCCCCCTTCTGACAGATCTCACTGGAGCAAGAGAATTCCTGTTGATGCCATAGTTGAGGTGGCAGCCACTAAGAAGGAGTTAGCTGAACAAAACTGCTCTGTCCATCCACCAAATAGGGAGTCCAGAGTGATGAACAGAGTTGGAAATCACATCTACACCTCAGCCATATTTGCACTAAGGTCATTAAATTACCTGGCACACTTTACTCACCTACAGAGAGATATGATGAAGGAGCTTTCAAACTCTCTGTCTCTGAGTCCATGTCTGCGGAGAATCTCAAGAAGGTTTCTCCTCAACTGGCTACTCTCACCCATTGCCAATTTCTCAATGACACTGATCTCCCACACAGAAGGTGCCTCACGAGCAGCCTGTTCAGGCATAGCTGTTAGGAGACATGCCTGGATGAGGCTATATGACTTCAAGGAACTCTTCAACGTATCTTTTGATAATGCCACCTTCAATGGCTCCTCCTTGTTTGGGCCATCAGTGAAAGATATGCTCACCCACAGCAAGAGGTTGGGTTTGGCTCCTACTTTTTCAGATCAGTCCCTCCCCATTGGTGCATCTGCTCTTGACAGCTCGGGTCCAATTCTGTCCAGAGGGCTCAGATCTGAGGTCGGCCTGACCTCCCATCCTTAGCGACCTCGGCCTCGAGGAGGGGGTAGGGGTGCCCCCAGGTCCCATTGGAATCAAATTTTCTACCCCTTAGCATACATTGTCAAGGGACCAGCAAGAAGGTAAGAAATTGTGTTTCCAGAAATCTCAGGGATCTTTTCAGGACTCAAATGGATACACTTCCTCCAGAGGCAGAGAAGGAGGTTTCAATGACAGACTTCACCCCAGAGTCAGAGGGGGGTCTATAAAACCAGGGCTTCAGAGACTCCTTTTGTAATAGGTTCTAGCAGTGCTTCTGAAGCCTTGCCCGACTGTCCACCTCTGCACTCAATCGGGGATCATTTTTCCTTGCACCTGGATGCCTTGACGAATATCACAAGAAAGCATGGTTGCTAAGAATCATATCTGGAGGTTACTACATACACTTTTCCCTTCCACCTCCTGTCCACAGACAGAAACTCACCGACATTCTACCCAGTCAGAGGGAATACTCAGCTCAAGAAATTCTAAGGTTAATACAAAAATAGAGTCATCTAAGAGGTCTCACCCGAACAGATAATTTTCAGAACTTACTCGGGCTTCTTTTTAGTGGCAAAGAAAACAGGGGACCTGAGACAAATTTTGGACCTCAAGAATAGTACCTCAATCAAACAGCAGCGAATGTGATTTTCGACTGATAGGGCCAGCCTTGCTGCAACCTATTTGCCTCTCCCTTCAACTACAAATGCAGCAAGTACATTTCTCTGATCCCCCTTCTGGTGGAAGTCACCGGGGGATGCTGTGATTCAGAATTGTCCCCCTGGTCTCCTCTATGCCTACCCCCCTCTTCTGCTGATCCTGAAGTTTCCACAGAAAGCAAGCAGGCTGAAGAGCTCAGTCATCCTCATTGCCCATTTCTAGCCTTGACAGGTATGGTTCTCCTTCCTATGGTGTCACTTGAAATATCCTTCATGGATACTGGAGCCCACTCAGGATTTCTTATCTCACCCATCAGAAATTCAACACATGGTTTCTCCATTTCCAGTGATTATGAGACAGTCCAGGTTTGCTTCCCCAATTTGTGACATTATCTTGACCTTCCAGAAGGCCTCCACCAAGAAAAGTATACAGAAGCAAATGGAAAACATTCTCAATATGGACTTCCAAGCAGAATATTGACCCTTTTTCAGCTCCTCCTTTGGCCATTCTTCATTTTCTCACAAGATTTTCTGATAGCTTTAGTCTTATCCAAATAAAATCTGAGCTGTCTATACATGTCCAAAGTATGCAGCACCCTCTTACGTCAGATTGCAGAGGGGAAAGTATGCAAATCAATAGACTGATTAAGTGACAACTTATCAACCATCTTAGGCATAAAAGAAGGATTAGTATGCAAAGACACTCTGTCTTCATGGAATATCAAAAAAGGTGTACATGCCATAAAGGCTTGCAACTCAGACACCTGTCTGGCAGAAGTAAGAGCTAACAAAAGAACTGTCTTCCAAGAACAATGTTGCAAAGAAGCTGAAACAGCAGGCTCAAAAGGAGCCTGAGTCAGTTTCTCCAAACCAAAATTAAGATCCCAGGGAGGAGGAAAAGGGTTCCTTGGAGGTCTAATATTAAGGACACCTTTAAGAAATTGCTTAGCCTCAAATCTAAAAGCTAAAGGAGGAGTTAAAGGCAGACAAGCAGAAAGAGCTGATAAGAGGGCCTTAATAGATGAATAGGTCAAACCAGCACTGAGGAACTCACACAAATAAGAGAGAACCAAAGGAACATCCACAGTAAGTGGGTCCAGGTTACACCAAACAGAAAACCTCTTCCATTTGGATAAGTAGGATTTCCTCATAGTAGGTTTCCTGGCCACCTGCAGGACCTGCATGACGTCCTCAGAAAAAAGGTGTCTATGAGGAATCAAAACCCTGTCACCTTAACTCCAGGTTCCCTTAATTTTTACCTGTTAATAACAGCCTGCATTTAAATTGGAACCTGTGCAGAGAGAGAGCCTTACAAGACTATCTGCAAATATATAGAGCTGAGTATATTTTTCTGTATTATTCTGTATTATAGAGCTAAATTGTTGCTTAGATATCTGTTGTCTTACTGTTCTGCAAATATACAGAGATCAGTATATATTTTTCTGGTTTTATAATTTGCACTGTGATTCCTCACATCTCTGTTGAAACTGTCTTCCCCACCCCTCTTCCCTGTTCTTGGTTGTAGTTTAAATTTGGTGGCTTTTGCAGTGCCCTCCCCACTGTAGATTTGATCTAGGACACTTCCCCCAGTCACATCTCTTTACCGCATTCTACCTAATAAACCCTTTCTGCACTTGCTTTTAGTCCTTTTTAATTTAATTACATTTTTTCAAACTGTGTGTGGACTAATATTGCTACATACTCAAGTGTGCCAGCTTACACTGCATGTGAATTGTTTTTACTACTGTTTTTGCTACTTTTCTGAAAAAAAAAAAAAAAAAATTGTAAACCTGTTTCCTACCTTTCCTGTAATTAGTGCTCCAGATACAGATTTGCTGTATCCAGGACTGTTTGTAAGCTTCTGAGCCCCCCAAGCCTTTCTGTGTTGGAGGGAAGCCTTCTAGCTTATCAGTGGGAGTGGTAAGCATTAGGTAACCTGTCTACCACATAAGGAGTGGTTCTGGCCCAGAATTTGTAGTTATTGGCCATTTTGGCGGTCTTCCATCTCTCTCAACTTTCTGATTTGAAGGCCTGCATTTGCACTTGTTTCTGTCCTGTAAGTCCTGGGCCCATCTCATTTGCTCACTCAAAAAAAAAAAAATGTATCTGCTTTTACTGTATTTGTGTTTCTTCCTACTTTATTTTACTTTTGCGTCATCTTAATAGTACTCAATTGTATTTATTACTGCTTGGTGTAACTCATTCTAAGCCTTTTAGTTTAAGCACTTGGGCTTCAAACCAGTTGTTTTACATTAAGAAGGTTTGTGGTCTGCACTGTAGTGGCAGAACAGGTAGCTTACATCCTTCTAAGTTGGGAACTGCTGATTGAGGGCTCAGTGTCTGTTATTCTAAAAGTGTATTAATTCTAGTTTAAGCACTTGGGCTTCAGGCCAGTTATTTTACATTAAGAGGGTTTGTGGTCTGCACTCTTGTGGGAGGAGAGGCTGGACTCTGCACTTCTGAGCTGGGAATTTCTGGTTAAAGGCTTATAGTGCCTGCATATTTGAACTGTTTCTTACTGAAATTGGTACACCTTGTTTTCTGTAGCATAGACTAGATCCAGGCCGGGCACTAATCCAGGCATTCTTTAAAGTATTCAATAGTGCCTGCATATTTGAACTGTTTCTTACTGAAATTGGTACCTTGTTTGCTGTAGCATGGACTAGATCCAGGCCTGCTGAATCTAGCTTTGTTTGTATGCTTGTTGTTTGTTTGCTTGTTATTTCCTGAAATGCTAATTTCACCTAAACCGCGGCTTTTCAGCAGTTCTGTGGATCCCTAGTGATATTTGCATTGCTTACTGTACTTATTTCCTTGTTTCACTTAAAAGAAAGTTACTGTTTGTCATTTTTGCATTTAAGTTACCTGTAACACATTGCATTTAAGTTACCTGGCACTTGCTCACTAAAGCAATTATATAAGTCAGCACTAAAAAAATTAAAAGCACTACACCCTTACAAACTCCCTTGAGTACCTTGTTCCCCATTGGCCCTTTTTTCAATTATAAAGGAATTCCCAATACTATTCTAGCATGTCCAAAGGTCAGTTGTCAATCTCCTCTCTGGTCCAGCTGGTGAATATGGGAATCTTGAGGCAATGTTACAACTGCGTCATGTACACAGACAACCCTCTCCTCCTCCCAACAAATTCCAACACATGTGAGAGATGCAACCATATAGCCAAACTGGAGGCTAAGCTCTCTCAACTAAGTACTGGCGTAACCAGTCAGGAGGAGAAGGAAACCACACTCACTACAATTCCAGTCTCACATAGACCTACCACGACAGCAAACCAAACACATAAACACACAAAAAAATACTCAGAGGCTCTAAATAAAAATCTGCCTAAGCAGCAGAGACCTCTAAAGCAGACACCCAAGGAACCGCTACCCCAAAACAAAACACGTGCAACACATAGCTCACAAAGCCAGTGTGCTGAACAGTCACAGCCCTTAAGGTTAAACAACACACCTGATACACTTGTAATAGGTGACTCTATCGTCAGGCATACTGACATCCCGCTCACCAGGCTGAACAAGGAGAAGGTCACGGTGAGCTGCCTGTCGGGCGCTAGTATCTGCCACATAACACAAACACTCAGGTCACTCCAAGGCAAGTACAAATATGACTTGGTCATTGTCCATGCTGGTGTGAATGACATGAGACGTACCTCCCTGGACTACATGAAAAGAGACATAGAGGAGCTCTCTGAGCATGTAGCCCAGGCCGGTATGACCCTGACCTTGAGTAGCATCTTACCCTCACCAAGAATGATGCCACAATATGAAGACAAGATGATCAGTTTCAACAATTGGCTTAAGTGTTGGTGTCATTCAAAGGGGATCCAATGCCTGGGATGACATGCTCGACAAGCCACGATGCTTCGCTAGGGACGGCTTGCACCTGTCACCCTTGGGCTTTCAGATATTGGCAAAGGCTCTTGCTTCCCCCATAGTGCCTTTTTTAGGCAAGGCTCAAAAGACAAATCCACCTCCATAGGTATCACAAGGGATAAGAAACTAAGAGTAATGCTACTCAACGCCAGAAGTCTAAACCTCAAGATGCACGCACTCAAAACTCTCCTTAGCATGGAGAACATCAATATCTGTGCAGTAACAGAAACCTGATTCAAGGCTCCCGAGAGCACCCCAGCACTACCAGGTTATACCTCATACCATGCTTTTCGGCCCCAAAACTTGGACCGAACCACAAAAGGAGGGGGAGTATCAATCTTCGTCAAAGATACCCACACCTCCAGGTTGGTGGCACAGCACAAAGCATCAGAGACTATCCATGTGCAACTAACAGTGGGTAAAACTGCCTTCCAGTTTATAGCCCGCTACAGATCACCCTCCCAAACCCAGGAACCCCACTCGGCCATCCTGAGAACACTGGAAAATATGAAGGTCTCTCCAAACACCATTATATTGGGTGACTTCAACTACCCAAACATAGACTGGGAACATTACTCTAGCTCCAACACCCTAGCCCAAAGGTTCCTAGAATTTATAAACTCAAATGCTATGGAACAAGTTGTTACCACTCCCACAAGAGGGGAAAAGATACTGGACCTGATCATCACCAACATGGGGACTCTATGCTCCAGACCAGAAGTGTATCCCTCACTGGTAAGATCAGACCACAAACTAATCTCACTGGATATTCACATCCCGACCCCACCCCCTGCCCAGAAAACCACAGTGAAAACCATCTCTAAAGCAAATTTCACACTCCTCAAAACCAAGGTGGAATCCTTCAAAGCCCCCGAGCCTGTGGAAAATATGGCCCAGACCGCAGAATCCTTTATAAATGCATTCTGTGAACACCTTCAGGAATGCATGGATCATGCAATCCCAAATAAAACCAAGACCCAATCCTCCAAAGGCAGACATCCTGTCTGGTGGACCCCAGCCATAAACAAACTATACAATAGAAGGAGGAAGCTACTACATGATAGAGCAAAATCCCAAAAAGGGAAGGCATCTCTGATCAGTATTAGCAAAAAACTACGGGCACTCATAAAATCGTCTAAGACCAGCTTTTAGAGAAAAATTGCACAGGACACTAAGGATAATCACAAGGCTTTCTTTAGTTATGTTAGGAACCTGGGAGGGAATTCCCAGATATGCCCAGAATTACTTCAAAATGACAAAAAATACATTGAACCCACAGACATTGCCAACATCCTAGCTGACAGGTTCAGCACAAACTTCTCGTCCCCCTCCCCACCAAAAGGGCCAATTATTATCCCAGCAGAGTGCTGCCCCCCTGACGTCTCAGATGCTCAGGTAAGAGCCACCCTCTCCAAAGCAAAAAACACAGAATCAATGGGACCAGACAGTGTCCCGGGCTGCGTCCTACATGAACTCCAAGAAGAGCTAAACCCAAACATAAAACTACTGTTCAATCTCAGCCTTACTACAGGATATGTACCCAAAAGAGTGGTGTACAGCAACAGTGGTCCCTCTCCACAAAGGTGGTGCCTCAATGGATCCTGGAAACTATCGCCCATAAGCCTGACTAGCTTGGTCTGCAAAGCTATGGAAAGGATCATGATGGACCTCATAAATAAAGATATTGGGGACCTACAGACTCTGGATCCTACCCAGTTCGGCTTTGTTAAGGCAGATCCTGCCTCTTAAACCTGGTCGATTTCTTTGAAACAGTCACCAAGGCCATTGACGAGGGGAAGGTGGTCCACACAGCCTACCTGGACCTCGCAAAAGCCTTCGATACAATACCCCACTCGGGCATTATAGATAAACTCACCAGCTTAAATATAAACCCCTATGTCACTAGATGGGTTGCAAAATGGCTCAAGGACAGAACCCACATGGTTAGAATTGCTGGAGCCATGTCAGACTCCAAACCAGTTACAAGTGGCATCACACAAGGCTCAGTCCTGGGACCTCTCTTGTTCAGTATATATTTCTCGGAGGTACAGGCCAACATGGAAGGACTGTGGCTGACCAAGTTCGCAGATGACTGCAAACTGGGTGCCATAATCAACTCTCCAGCTGACACAAGCATCCTCCAAAAGGGCCTCATAGAAACAGACAACTGGTGCTAGAGCCATGGCCTCAAGCTAAATGCCAAAAGTGTATAGTCATCCCTTTGACAAAACAAAGTGCCCACAAATTACCGCATAGGTGGTAATCCATTAAGTACAGAAGAAGTAATTAGGGACCTGGGGACCCAAGTTGATAGCAATCTCTCATTTGACAACCACGTGGCCAAAGTGGTTAGAAAAACATTTTATATAGCCCATCTAATCATGAAGGGATTCACATCTAGATCAGGGGAGGTCATCGTGCCTCTTTACTCATCCCTCATCAGGCCCATAATTGAGTACAATGCCCCTTTTGGGATGTACCTTACCAGACACCTGCAGCAACTGGAAAGACCCCAAACGTACCTCACCAAGAGGATCAAAGGGCTCAAACAGATGCCATATGCCGCCCGGTTAAAGAAACTCCAGCTCTACTCAGTGGCATACCGCCTGCTCAGAGGCGATCTGAGCCTGACATATAAAGCCATGTCTAACCCGGAATTAATGGACATGCTGCACCTCAGAAAATCCAAATCCTATCGAGCTACGTGCTCGAGGGACTAGAACCTCAGCAATGAAATAAATAGGACATGCTGGGGGACAGATTCATAACCCAGAGGCTCCCTTCACTCTGGAATAAAATCCCAGTCCAGGTTAGGCAGAGTCCCTCATTGACTCTCTTCAAGAGGAATCTTGATGAGTGGATGGGAGATTGTAGGTTTACCCCGGGTATCACTTCTGTGTCACTGTTAGACAGAGGCACAGTAAACTAACCTCGAAAAAGGGCATAGCAAAATTAATTTAAAATGGGTGGCGAAAGCCAAACACACTCTGGCTAGGCTTATAAATGCCCTAGGGCAGATAGCCTAGTATGAACCTATGAACCTATGAACCAATGAACCCACAGTGTCAGTTGAAGTGTGGACAGGTGGAGATGGATGAGAGATCCCTTGCTTGTGTGAGCAGATCCACCCTGTGAGGTAACTTGTGATGATTGCCCCTGGCTGGATGCAGAATTAGAGGGAGCCAGTGCTGTTGCGGCCAAAAGGGAGTCACCAACAAGATTTTGGGAGCATCCTGCTGAATATTGAGCAGGACTTTCAGAATGAGAGGAAGGGGAGGGAATGCATAAAGGAATATCCCCTCCCAAGTAAAATGATAGGGCATCCAACTTTCACATCAGATGACCTGAGACTCTGGCACAAAACAGAGGAAGTTGATTGTTCGATATAGCACATAATTGTGGTGCCTCTGTATAAAAGAGAGGATGCAAGGCCAGAAGAGCAAGCATAAGAGCTCTCATCTCTTTGACTTTGATGTGCTCCTTCTGTTGACAAGGTAACCACACTCCCCATACCTTCAGGCAGCCAAATGTTGCTCCCCATCCCACATCTGCAGCATTTGTGAACCAATCCTGAGAGGGAAGATGGGGATGCAAAGGGAGCCCTGGATTCAGAGACAACTGATGAATGCACCAGAGAAAATCCTTCTTGAGACAAGGAAGAAGAGGAACTGTAAAGTCGAGAGGATGTGTATGTTGAAGCTACACCAACTTCAGAAACCACTGGAACTTTCTCATGTGGAGTTTTGCCAGAGGGAACTTTGGAATGGTGGAAGCCATGAAAGCCAGAGCTCTCAGAAACTCCCTGGTAGAAATGGAGTACAGGGGGGAAAAAAAAAAAAGAGTCTAAAAGTAAGAAATGAGAGTTAAGGCCTTTGGAGGAGGCAGGGATGCCAACATTGACACCATCTGAATCCTGCAACCCAGAAAGACATGATCCTGAGGAGTCAGATAAGGCTTTTTGAAGTTTATCATGAACCACAGGCTCTGAAGAAGAGAAATGGCAAAATGAAGATTTTGCAAAAGGACCTCTGGAGAGGATGTCTGAATCAGCAGGTCATCTAAGTAAGGAAATATTTGATCCCTTGAAGCCTGCAAAAAGCAATCACTGGAGCAAGGCATGTGGTGAGGAATGCCCATAAAAGGAGGACAGGATATCCATACCATGTACCCCTGATGAATGATTGACAGAACCTAAGAATCCTGGGTGATGCCAAGCGAAATAGGAAGGGAAACAGAAAGGCAAAGAGAAGGAGAAATGTAGCTGGGAACAGGTGGATAGTCAGACATCACCTGGTTTGTCAGGAAAGGAATGCTTTGGAATCCCTACAGTCTGAGTGGCCTTAGCAGAAGGAGCCCATTTAGCATCCTTTTTACCTTTAGCAAGAGGGCAAGAGTGCCTATGAAAAAAAGACTGACTTAGAAGGATAGTTTCTCTAAAAGTTATGCACAGGAGAAATAAAGACATGTTTAACCTCCTGTAAGGCATTCCCTTGTCCTGAAGAGACTTAAACAAACCAGCAGCTGCTTCCCCAAACAAGAGTTTATTATCTAGAGGAGCATCCATCAACTTAGCCTTAATATCATCAGGTAAAGGTTAAATCCTAAACCAAGAATATTTCCTCATTAATGAACCAAAAGCAGCAGTCCTAGAAGAGGCATCTGCTGCATCATAACTGCACTTGATAGAAAGACAAACTACTTGAGAGGAAGTCCCTAGCAAGGAAAGAGCAGAAGAGTTAATCTCAGAGTCTGGAAGATCAGAAAAAAGCGGACAAATCTGAGAAAGAAGAGCCGACACATACCTAGATATATGGGTCTGATAATTACCATAAAAACTAGGGTAGCA
This sequence comes from Protopterus annectens, assembly GCF_019279795.1. NCBI lineage: Eukaryota > Metazoa > Chordata > Ceratodontiformes > Protopteridae > Protopterus > Protopterus annectens. The sequence goes on from NW_025050763.1 coordinate 10,612, forward strand.
TAAATATAACCCTTCTTACCCAGCCTGTCCTTGGTTCTGCTGTCCTTGTCAGAAGGCAGAAAATTGGATAAAGGAAGCAACTGAGGTGTGTTATCAGAAGCTACAGACACCACAGAGAGGGGGTCAGCAGCAGGACATTTAAACAAAAAGGAACAATCCTCAGGGACCCTCTAAAACCTATCAGGGAGCAAAGAAACAGGCTCTTTAGAGGTATTGGAAAAAACATCTAGTAAAGCAATCAAAACAGGAGGAATAGCCACAGGTTTAGGAGAGTTCATTTGACTCATAGTACTTCTTATGGATATCAGAGACCTGAGCATAATCCCACTTAAACAATTCCATCATCCTAGAGATTGTGTCCCCAAGGATAATTTCCTCAGAAGGAGTAACTGGACTATTAGATTCCTCTTCCTCTGACTCATAGTCAAAAGGAGAAGAAATCTGTGTAGAATAAGTAAGGAATTCTTCATCAGAATCCAACTCTTCCTCAGAAGAATTCAGTTCCCTGGGCCTTTTAAGTGGAGAAGAGGACCAAGGAGGAGCAGAAACCAACACCCCTTGAGGAGGACTTAACGACAGTAAAGCATTAAATAACCCCTGAGTAAAGGCCTGCCACTCACTTTGTGGATCCCTGGAAGCAGAAGAAACATGTTTAGTTTTCAATAAGGGAATGTCTGCCCTAGAAAACTGAGAAGGCTCTGACTCACGACAGCATTTGACAATCGTAGTAGGAACTTCTTCCCTAAGAAGAATCCACAACCCCCCCCCCTTGACCCCTCGGAAACAAACAAACATGGTTCCCCCAGAACATTCAAAATGGATGCCTGCAAAGCCTTATTGGATGTGCTGCCCAGCAGATCCCTGCCAGCCTCCAACCCGGACACAGCAGAGAAATCTGACAAAACAGCCAGGCGAACCTCGAGTTTGTAACAACCTCAGGAGAAGCATCTCTCAGATCCTGGACAGTGGAAGATTCTGGTCTTACCTTTTTCACCTTTTCATTCCCTGATGGCTGGCTCTCGGGACAGGAAGTTCCTTCCATTATATCTTTAACAAGAAGCTTAAGACGCTGGTTCTCAAGATACGATGAAAGGGAAGAAAGCCTACTGTGAAGGGTTTTCAGGACGAACACCTGACAAGTAGAACAAGACATATGATTGTGAGAAGCTCCTAGGCAAAAAAGGCACTTATCATAGGAGTCTTTATGGGGAATCTGTTGCCCACATTGACACTTACCCTTCCTGGATGACATTAACCCCAAACAGCACAAAAAAATGAGAAAAAGAACAAAACCTCAACTGGGTACTTATCAGCAATGGTGAGGATTTCAGAAAACAGGAGTAATAACAACAATGCAGTAAAAATGGCAGAAAATAGATGTAGGCAAACAGATCAATGGTTAGAAACAGTGTTCAGACTGGTGGCAAAGAAGTTCTGAGGATGATACACCTGAACATCACCTTTATGCTCTACGCTATGTGAGGTGAGTTTCGCTGATGTTCAGTGTACCTTAAAGCAATGGTAGGCTTTGGTAGACTGGCCAGACATTGGGCTTCCACGGCAGGGAATCCCATACATAATGAATACTGCAGTGGTAAATGTAAGGACATTACAAGATGTACAGTGGTGGTTAGAGTATTGAAGGTAAATGAATGTAGGAATTATGTAATGATGAAATGTTTGGCCATTTTGACAGCACCATTACTATGTTGAGGTGAAGTACAAGTGAATACGTTTTTGTTTTCTGTCACTGCATTATGCTATTTTTAGTTAATTCTAGGATTGTTTTGGGATTTTTTTAGGGATATAAGTTGATATTTGGTATATATTTTTTTACTTATGAACCATTTTCTCGCAGGAGGTTCTGAGAGAAAACCATATTGATCTATGAGTTCCTGAGAGTTGAATTTTCTTAAGGCATACCAAGCCGTGTCTCTTTTTAATGCAGGCATGATTTCTGGAATAAACACATAGTGTAATCAGAATTAACTGTTCTCTTAGTGGTGTCATATTTGTGTTGAAGATAGAGTGGTATGTTTAGTATATATTATAGAGTGATGTTGGGATCTTACTATGTGATAAAATCTAACTGGATGATAAGGACAGGTTCATTCCAGAAAAAAGGTATGTACTCTTTGTTACAGGAGTTGGTCAAAAGGGATACCTGTGACGAAAAAAAAACAAAAGATTAATCGTTGTTCATCAGAAGATGTCTATTTGAAAATATGATTTTCTTACCTTAGCCAAGAAACTGTTACAGAAGGTTAATCAGAATACAGTACCCGTAAATCAAGACAGCAGAAACATTTCTGAGGAAGATATGTGAGATTATTCTGACAAAGACAGAGACAGGACTTCTCACACAGACTCCTAAGCCCAAATCTTTTAGTTCTCATAACCTCATTTGGTGGAATTTTTTTTTCCTTTTTTTTTCTTCCCCAACAAAA
>NW_025050764.1:0-14321 GCF_019279795.1 Protopterus annectens
CATACTTTTTTTTTGTGACACATCATGTTTATATAAGCACTCTATTTATAACTGGTATCTATGTCAATAGTTTTGAAAGATTCTTGTAAAAAATTTTGCTCATATAGTTATGGATACTTAGATACTAAGTAAAGATAAGATTATATAAATATTTATATAAAATACTGGCATAAATTCATTTATATACTGATAATGTAGTGCTCAACATATTATGGAATTTCAGTCAGATACAGTAATTATTTGTGAGGTGTTTTTACCAACATCTCTGATCATAAAATAGTATGTTGTTTAGTGAGTTTACTTTATTTTAGCTACTGTTTTTAAAACACAGCTCTTGTGCCTTAATTAATTAACTTAACGAATTTTCCCACGTTTCAGCGGATATATACAAGCGCAATTGTTATTTTAATTGATATCTGATGAAGCGTGGATTTACCACGCGAAAGCGCTCATTTTCTGTATTTTAATAAAGAACTTTTTTGGATTTCTTGACGGACTGCTACCTGTTTTTTGGCAGAACACCAGTGGTTTACTTAGAACATCTCCATCTGCATTCCTCGTGGTTGGTTTCTCACTTCTGTGTTTACTGTTTACCAAATCACTGATATGAATGAGTTTTAAATGCAGAATGTCTCTTGTCCTTGAAGACCTGATACCAACAAATGCACAGGTGAATAAATGTAATTTAAGAGAGCTTCCCATCTCTGAATCTGTGCCTTGTGTGCATTAAATGCTGTGATAACAATGTCTGACATTGGTTTTCAAATCTGCAGCCCATTGTGATGTCAGCCAAGCAGGAAAGTGTAACCAGCCTTAGGTCACAATGCAGGCAGGCATACTTTATTTGAGGACATTAATGATAGACCTGCTTGATGATATAAGACACCTCCAATTCACCGACCCATAGATCTCAACATCTTTGCTCAAGAATTAGGGGCAAAGTAAAAAAAAAATGACAGGGATAAAAGCTCAAAATCTCTGACATTTGTTTTTTATATATTACTCCAACATAGCACCTTACTAAAAGAAAAGGATTTGGATCCGTACAGTTTCTGAAGAATAAGCACAATTGAACAAATGCCTGACTTGCACTCCTCAGTGATTAACCAGGAAATCAAACATTTTGCTAGAGAAAAAGGCAAAAATATGAGGAGAAATGAAGAACAGTCTGCAAAACCAGGCATAATTAAGAGCTATGTATGACTGGTCTCTTAGAAGGATTGTTTTACTGGTTATTGGTGTAAGATGCTGTGCTAATGACAGACAGGATGAACATTGTTGTGGTAGTTATAAGGACTCACGCTCATGAGACTCTTGTACAAGGGATAGATATTTACTTTAACTCAGAAAGCACAAAGCCAAAAGGACCCAGCTTGTATGGTTTAGGATGGGGATAAGGAATGTATTAATGGGGCACAATTATGCCTGTATTAAGCAGAAGAGAGAGGAGTAGGCAGGCTGGAATATGAAGAACGTACAAAATAATTACATACAGTGCTGGAGCATGATCAAATGGAGCCCTAGGCAAGGAAATGGAGCAGGACCCCCCACACACATCCATTCCAGTGTCCCATTACTTAGGTGTCTCCCCCCAGTCACATAAACATTGTTCAAACATGACAGTGTTCATACTATTTTCTGCTTACTTTTACAATGATTAGAGAAAATTTGTATTTAATTTAAAACTTTTTTTCAAGTTTCATAGCACAGACACTGATGACCATTTCCTAAACAAAATTATCTCATAGACAAAACATTGATTCTGGACTCTTCCTACACCCAGTCACCATCTTTCTTCATAGAGCAGAGACTGCTATCGCTACATCTGACTTCAGTATTGGAGGACATCTGCGATAGGGCCCTAACCAACAAGTTTTCTGAGACGTTTGCAATTATTTCATAGACTGCAATCAGTATATCTGACACAGATATTGCAGGAGCTCTGTCACAACTCCCTAACCTACAAGTTTACTGAGACTTTTGTCATTATTTTATAGGCCACGGTCAATATATCTGACCTCGATATTGCAGGAGCTCTGTCACCAGGCCATAACCTACAAGTCAGCTGAGGCTTTTGTCATTTTGTCATAGCTGTGGCCATTACATCTGACCTCGATTTTGCAGGAGCTCTGCCACAAGTCCCTAATCTACAAGTTTACTGAAATTGTTTCACTGCTTGTGGTCACTACATCTGACCTCGATATCATAGCAGATCTGCCACAAGGCCCTAACCTACAAGTTCACTGAGACTTTTGCCATTGTTTCCTAGCCTGTGGTCACTATTTGTGACCACGATATTACAGGAGCTCTTCCACAAGGCCCTAACTTATAAGTTTACTGAGACTTTTGTAATTGTTTCATAGCCTATAGGCAGTACATCTGACCTTGATATTGCAGGAGCTCTGCCACCACGGCCCTAACCTATATGTTTACTGAGACTTTTTTCATTATTTCTTAGCCTGCAGTCACTACGTCTGAACTCCATATTGCAGGAGCTCCACCACAAGGCCCTAACCTAACAGTCTACTGAGACGTTTTGTCATTGTTTCATAGGAAGGTGTCACTACATCTGACCTCGATATTGCACGAGTTCTCTGACACAACACTACCCTACAAGTTGGCTGAGACTTTTATAATTGTTTCCTAGCCTGTAGTTACTACATCTTACCTCAATATTGCAGGAGCTCTGCCAGAAGGCCATACCCTACAAGTTTACTGAGACTTATGTCATTGCTTCCTAACTTGCAGTCACTTCGTCTGACCTTGATAATGCAGGATCTGTGCGACAACACCCTAACCTACAAGTTTATAAAGACTTTTGTCATTGTTTCCTAGCTTGCACTCTGTACGTGTGATATCAGTATTGCCAGAACTCTGCCTCAATGCCCTAACCTACAAGTTTACTGAAAATCTGTCATTATTTCATACCCCGCAATGACTACTTTTGACTTTGATATTGCAGGAGGTCTGCTGCAAGGTCCTGCCCTTCCAGTTTACTCAGGATTTGTCATTGTTTCATAGCCTGTGGTTACTATGTCTGACCTCCATTTTGCAGGAGATCTGCCTTAAGTCCCTAACTTCCAAGTTTAATGAAATGTTCTCATTCTTTCATAGCCTGGGGTCACCGCATCTGATCTCACTATGGCAGCAACTCTGCCACAAGGCCCTAATTTACAAGTTTACTGAGACTGTTGCCATTGTTTGTTAGCCTGTGGCCATTATGTCTGAACTTGATATCACCAGAGCTCTGCCACAGCACCCTAACTTACAAGTTTAGAGATTTTGTCATTATTTGATATACTGTGCTCAATACATCTGACTTTGATATTGCAGGACCTCAGCCACAAAGCCCTACCCTACAAGTTTAGTGAAACTTTTGTTATTGGTTCCTACTGTGCTGTCACTACATCACTACATCTGACCTCGATATTGCAAGAGCTCTGAAAAACACCCTAAACTATAAGTTTACTCAGACTATTGTCATTGTTTCATAGCCTGTGCTCACTATGTCTGACCTCGATATTGCAGCAGCTCTGCCACAACACCCTAACCTACAAGTTTAGTGAGACTTTTGTCATTTATTCCTAGCCTGCAGTCACTACTTCTGATATCAACATTGCATGAGCTCTGCCTCAAGGCCCTAACCTGCAAGATTACTGAGAATTTTCTCATTGTTTCATAGCCTGCAGTCTCCACGTCTGACCTCAAAATTACAGAAGATCTGCCTCAAGGCCGTAACCTACAAGTTTACTGAGACTTTTATCATTCTTTCCTAGCCTGCAGACACTACGTCTGAACTCCATACTGCAGGAGCACTATCACAAGGCCCTAATCCAGAAGTCTACTGAGACTTTTGCCAATTTTTCATAGGAAGAGGTCACCATACCTCTCAACTGTACAGATTTTCACAGAATGTCCAGATTTTGGCCTCATATTTTTTGTCCATTTTTTCATATACTTGTGGTTTTCTAGCAAATTAGTGGTAAATCATCACAGATTGCAGTTAGAAAATAATGACAGACATTTGTGTTTCAGACTTCATATCCTTCACAAAATTCATGCTAATGCAAAACCTGGTATTCTATCAACTTTCTAAGTTTGAAAGAGCAATATTTGTTATATTTCTTATATTTCTTGCTCTAAGACTTTGAGAGGTGTGGCGGTCACTACTTCTGACCATGATGTTGCAGGAACATAGCCACAAGGTTCTAACCTATAAGTCTACTGCAACTTTTGTTATTCTCTCATAGGCAGATGTCATTACATCTGACATTGATATTGCAGGAGTTCTGCAACACAGCCCTAACCTACAAGTTTTCTAAGACTTTTGTAATTGTTTCCTAGCCTGCTGTTACTATGTAGGACCTCCATATTGCAGGAGCTCTGCTAGAAGGCCATAACCTACACGTTTACTGAGATTGCTGTCATTGTTTCATACACTGCATTGACTACGTTTGACTTCAGTATTGCAGGAGCTCTGCCACAAGGCCCTACCCTTCAAGTTTACTGAGACTTTTGTCATTATTTCATACCATGTGGCCAGTAAGTCTGACCTTGATAATGCAGGAGGTCTGCCACCATGGCTGTAGCCTACGAGTTTACTGAGACTTTTTTTATTCTTTCCTAGCATGCGGTCACTACATCTCACCTCGATATTGCAGGAGCTATACTACAAGGCCCTAACCTACAAGTTGACTGAGAATTTTGTCATCATTTCTTAGCCTGCAGTAACTACATCTGACCTCAGCATTGCAGAAGCTCTGCTACAAGGCCTTACCGTACAAGTTTACTGAGACTTTTTTTCATTCTTTCATACACTGGGGGCACTATATCTGACCTCATTATTGCAGGAGCTCTGATAAAAGGCCCTAAACTGTAAGTTTACTTAGACATTTGTCATTGCTTCATAGCCTGTGGCCACTATGTCTGACCTTGAAATTGCAGCAGCTGCACCCACAACCCCTAACCTACAAGTTTACTGAGAGTTTTGTCATTGTTTCCTAGCTTGAGGTCACTATGTCTGACCTCTATATTCCTGGAGCTCTGTTAGAAGGTGCTAAACTAATAGTTTGCTGAGGCTTTAGTCATTGCTCCATAGCCTGTGGTCACTACATCTGACATCATGTATTCCAGGATCTTTGCTACAAGTCTTTAACCTGAAAGTTTATTGCAACTTTTGTCTTTGTTTCATACCATACAGTGACTATGTCTGATTTCAGTATTGCAGCAAATCATAACCTAAGGTCACTATGACTAACCTCAGTATTGAAGGACCTCTGCCACAAGAGCCCAACCTACAAGTTTACTAAGACTTTTGTCACTGTTTCATAACCTACAGTCATTATGTCTGACCTTGATATTGCAGGACCTCTGCCACAAGTCTCTAGCCTGTAAGATTACTGAGACACTTGCCATTTTGTCATAGCCTGCGGTCACTATGTCTGACCATTATGTTGGAGGAGCACAGCCACAAGGCCCTAACCTACAAGTTTGCTGAGACTTTTGTTATTTTTGCATAGCCAGTGGTCACTAAATTTGACCTTGATATTGCAAAACCTCTACCAGAAGACCCTCACCAACAAGTTTACTGAGACTTTTGTCATTGTTTCATAGCTTGTGCTCACTAAGATCTGACCTTGGTATTGCAGGAGCTCTGCCACAAAGCCCTGACTTACAAGTTTACTGAGATCTTGTCATTGTTTCATAGCCTGCGGTCACTAATTTTGACCTTGATATTGCAGGAGCTCTGCAACAAGGCCATGACCTACAGGCTTTTTGAGACTTTTGTCTTTGTTTCATAGCCTAAGGTTACTACATCTGACCTCGATATTGAATGCTCTCTGCCTCAAGTCCCTAACCTACCAGTTTAGCCCTTGATGTTGGAGGAGCTCTGCCACAAAGTCCTAACCTCCAAGTTTACTGAGACTTTTGTCATTGTCTCATAGCCTGTAGTCACTATGTCTGACCTCAATATTGTAGGAGCTCTGCCACAAAGCCCTAACCTACAAGTTTACTGAGACATCTGTCATTGTTTCCTTGTTTGCATTCTTTTCATCTGACCTTGAAATTGCAGGAGCTCTGCCACAGGCCCCTACCCTTCAAGCTTTACTCAGACTGTTTTGATTCTGTCATTACCTACAATCACTACATCTGACCTCTATATTGCAAGAGCTCTATCAGAAGACCTTAACCTACAAGTTTACTGAGACGTTTGTCATTGTTTCGTAGCCTGTGGTCCCTATGCTTGACCTCTATTTTGCAGGTCTGCCACAAGGCCCTAACCTACAAGTTTACTGAAACTTTTGGCATTGTTTCATAGCCTAACATTATTACGTCTGATCACGATATTGAAGGACCTCTGCCATAAGGCCTTAACTTACTAGTTTTCTGAGACTTTTGTCATTGTTTCATAGCCTGTGGTCTCTATGTCTGACCTTGTTATTGATGAATGTCTCCCACAAGACCTTAGTCTGTAAGGTTACTGAGATTCTTGTCATTGTCTCATAGCCTGTGGTAACTACATCTGACCTCGTTATTACAGGAGCTCACACACAAGGCCTTAACCAACAAGATTATTGAGACTTTTGTTATTGTTTCCTAACGTGTCGTCACTATGTCTTAGCTCTATATTGGAGGAGCTCTGCCACAAGGCCCTAGCCAACTAGATTTCTCAAACGTTTTTCATTCTTTCATAGCCTACGGTGACTACGTATGACTTCAATATTGCAAAAGCTTTACCATGAGACCCTAAGATACAAGTTACTGAGACTTTTGTTATTGTTTCATAACCTGTTGTCACTACAACTGACCTCAATATAGCAGCAGCTCTGCCACAAGGACCTAAGCTATAGGTTTACTCAGAGTTTTGCCATTATATCCTACCCTGTGGTCACTATGTGTGACCTCAGTATTACAGGAGCTCTTCCACAAGGGCCTAACTTACAAGTTTACTGAGACTTTTGTCAGTTTCATAGCCTGTGGTCAATATGTCTGACCTTGATATTGCAAAAGTTCTGCCACAAGTCCCTAACCTACAAGTTTACTGAGAGTTTTCTCATTTTATTATAGCCTGTGTTAACACTGTCTCATCTCAGTACTGCAAGATTTCTGCCTCAAGATCCTAAGCTACAAGTTACTGAGAGTTTTGACATTGTTTCATAGCCTGTGGCCACTACATCGAACATCTATATTTCAGGACCTCTGCCACAAGACATAACCTACAAATTTACAGAGACTTTTGTCATTGTTTCCTATCCTGAGTTCGGTACATCTCACAGTGGTATTGCAGAAGCACTGCCACAAGGCGCTAACCTACAAATTTACTGAGAGTTTTGTCATTGTTTCCTCACCTGTCGTCACTAAGTCTCACCTCGGAAGTGCAGGAGCTCTGACAGAATTCCCCAAACTATAGTTTTACTGAGATTTTGTCATTGTTTCCTATCCTGGGTTCATTACATCTCACGCCATCATCACAGAAGCTCTGTCACAAGGCCATAGCTTACAAGTTTGCTGAGACTTTAGTCACTGTCCCTCACCTTGGTCATTAAGTCTCACCTAGGAAGTGCAGGAGTTCTGCCATAAGTCCCCAACCTACAAGTTTACTGAGACTTTGGTCTTTGATTCCTAGCCTGTGATCACCACGCCTGACCTTGGCATTACAGGAGTCTCATGCGCAAGGCCCTAACCTACAAGTTTACAGAGACTTTTGTCATTGTTTCATAGCCTGTGCTCAATAATGCCTGACCTCAGTATTGCAGGAGCTCTGCCATAAGGCCCAAACCTACAGTTTACTGAGACTTCTGTCGTTATTTCATAACCAGAGGTCACTACATCTGACCTCAATATTGCAGGGGCTCTACCACAAGGCCCTAACTGACAAGTTTACTGATTCTTTTGGCATTGTTACCTAGTCAGCATTCACTACGTCTGACATCGGTATTGCAGGAGCACTGCCAGAAGTCTCTAACCTACAAGTTTACTGAGAATGTTGTCTTTGCTTACTAGCCTGTGTTAACTAAGTCTGATCTCGTTATTGGAGTAGGTCTGCTACAAGACCCTAACCTACAAGTTTACTGAGACATCATTGTTTCACAGCATGTGGTCCCTACATTTGATATCGATATTGCAAGACCTCTGCCTCAAGCCCTAACCTACAAGTTTAGTGAGACATTTGTCATTGTTTCATAGCCTGTGGTCCCTAAGTCTGACATCGATATTGAAAGAGCTTTACCACAAGACCTTAACCTACAACTTTAAAGAGACTTTTGTCATAGATTTATAGCCTGCCGTCATTATGTCTTACCTTGATATTGTAAGATTTCTGCCACAATGCCCTAATCTACAGGTTTACTGAGAGTTTTGTCATTGTTTCCTAGCCTGTGGTCACTACAGCTGGCCTTGATATTCCAGGAGCTCACACAAGTCCCAAAATACAAGTTTACAGAGACTTTTGTTACTGTTCCCTAGCCTGACTTCACTACGTCTGATCTCAGTATTGCAGAAGCTCTTCCACAAGACCCTCACCTACAACTTTACTGAGAGTTTTGTCATTGTTTCTAGCCTCATTAACTATGTGTGCTCAGATCTCTGTATTGCAGGTCTGCAAAAGACCCTAGCCTACAAGTTCACTGATGCTCTTGTCATTGTTTCTTAGCCTGTGGTCACTATGTGTGTGACGTCATTGCAAGACATCTACCACAACTCCCTAAGTTACAAGTTTGCTGAGTCTTAGCCTGAACTCCACTATGTCTGATCTCGCATTGCAGGAGCTCTGTCTCCCAGAAGACCCTAAGCTACAAGCTTACTGAGACTTTGACATTCTTTTCATAGGCTGCACATTCGCTAAGTCAGGACTTCCGAACCGATATTGCAGGAGTTCTGCCACAAGACCATGAATTTACAACAGTTTACTGAGGTCACACGTAGTGGTGCTTGATGGCGTTAATAAGCCCACAGCAAGACGTTGTCCTGCTCGATTCTCAGCTAAAGCGCCTTCGGTGTGGAGGTGCACATCGTGAATGGGCGTGCCGCCGTTCTGCTGAAGGTTGTGCATCAGGACTGGTAACTGCACGCATAAATCCACTACCAAGCATTAGTAGACTGGAGTTCCGGCTGTGTAATTCCCTAACCCCATAAGCCAAAAGACACAACAACTGAAGGACTTTTCTCATTGTTTCAGAGCTCACGGTCACTACATCTGACCTTGATATTGCAGGTGAGCTTCTGACACAAGGCCCTATTCTAACCTACAAGTTTATAGTGAATTTTGTCATTGTTTCACAGGCTGTGAAGTCACTGCATATTGGACCTCATTACTGCAGGTGCTCTGCCTCGCAAGACTCCTAACCGACATGGTTACTGAGACTTTTGGATATTCTTTTCATAGCCACAAATCACTACATCTGACATCAGCATTGAAGGACTTCTGCCACTGTAGACCTTTAAACTGGACATTTGCATTGAAACGTCATTGTCTTTTTTTCATACACCTGGTCAGTGCATCTGACATTGATATTGCAGGAGCTGTGCCAGATGCCCCTAACCCTCAAGGTTACTGAGACTTTTGTCATTGTTTCACAGCGTGTGGACACTACATCAGACATCTATATTGCAGGAGCTCTGCAACAAGGTCCTAACCTACAAGTTCACAGAGACTTTTGTCATTGTTTCATAGCCTTTGGTCACGATGTCTAACCTCGGTAATGCAGACGCTCTGCCAGATGGCACTAACCTATAAGTTTAATTGTTACACAACTATTACACAACTGTTACACAATGCTTAGCCATACAAAGTGAACTATCTGTCTTTCTAATTGTTGTATGTTCTAGATAGGTTTGTTTTCTTCTCCATTGTTGAATGTTTTGTACCAAGGATTTAGCGCTGATGTTACTGAGAAATGTTGATGTACTGTAACTTATCTTGCTTCCAATCCTAGCTCTAATTCACTCACTATCTCTCTCTCTTCTTACCTTATAACAGAGTGGTCATTTGTTAAACCCAAGCAAACTTTTTTTTTTCCTGTTTCACCATCCTGGAAATAAAGGAACACCTCAACAACTGGAGCTCCATACCCTTTCACTACCAAGAGAAACCAGGCTTACTATGAGACTTAATGTATGTTCAGTTTCCTTATTTGACCAGACTTAATCTATTACTGTATCTCAGGTTAAATTGTCCTCCTGAATTACTTCAGCAGCCTACACATCCCCATCCCCCACACATAGAACTCCATTTAATTCCTTTTTATATCTACTCCCTCAACTATTTCTGTTTGCTAGCACATCACAATACAACCTCTTTTCCCAGTTGTGAATAGCCCCTACACTGGTGTGTCTGTCCCTGCAATTACTCCACCAGCCTGGCTACAAGGTAGGCACCCTTACTATTTTTTCACTGCTGCTACTTCTCTTTTCCCATTCCCAGACTTTCTATCTTCTGCCCCCCTTAACCTTTCACATCTTCGTCCTTTCACTCTGAAACTTTTCCAGAACTGCATTTTAGCCTACCCTATCTTAATTGCATTTTACCTTGTTTCTTCTGATTCTAGCTGTTCTACAAACTTCATTTCTACACATTAGCTGACTAATACACTTTCCTACCTCACTGACTTACCTGTTAATTCTTCCTATCATTCACTGATTGTTTCCTGCTGTACTCCACTCTCTTTAGGCTTCCCGGCCTCGTTCTCCCACTCCGGGCTCACTCTCCCACCCGCCCCTACTCCCTGGCCTCCCACCCCAATTCAGCCCCAGGGTGTCTACACTTTTATACTCTCTTAACCAATCCCCTCTACTTCTCATTTCCTTTCAACCAACCACTCCATTACTCTAACCACGCCCCTACACTAATACCTCCACACCCACTAGATAAACATCTCCCCTATCATCTCCCTAACCTGTCTTATAAAGTACACACGCATGCTTGCTCCTCCTCTGCCTACTTCCACTTATTACAGCTCTCTTATTACCTAACCTCTCCTCACTTATATCTTCTCACCCTAGATACAGACCTTTTCCTATTCATCTCTAGCCTTTCTCTCTAAAAGCTAGTCCTTTCCTTTATCTTGCTAACTATACTGACTTCCTCTCTTTAATAACATGCCTAACCTGGATGCCTATTGTCTACTATTAATTTCATTGTTGTTCGCTTCTTAATTTTACCGCATTACCTATTTCCATACCTCCTATGAACAACCCTTCTCAAAAACACTTTTCTATATCATCCAAATACACTACTACATCACTCCTGTTTTGTGGGCACACGTCTTGTAACAATTCCATATATAACCATAGCTACATCCATGCTAAATATCATGGACTTTTCTATATAAAACACTCAATTCTTAACAATCGAAAGTTAATTGACTTTAATCCCAAACTTATCTGCTAATATCATAACCTTACTGTCCTCCACTCTTCCCTTATAGATGGAGATATTCATCCTAACCCAGGCTCCAGAGATTCCACTCATCCTTCTCTAACAGTAATGAAACTTCATTCTATCCCCCCTTCTATCAGCCCAATCCTCTAAAACACTCTGCATCTGCTCCATCTGTAATATACGGTAGTATCTGCAACAAAATTACTCAAGTTCATGCTCTCCTAGATGCTTACCACTTTGACATCCTTTGTTAACTGGAAACATGGCTTTCTAAAACCAAGCAATAATGAACATAGATAACTGAAATTATTCCCCCAGGTTACAATATTATCTCGAACAAGATCGTGCATCAAGAAAAAAGGTGGTGGGGTTGCAATTCTTTATAAAAGCTATGGATTACAAATCAACAAAATAAACCACAAACTTCATTCTGATGGCAATACTGAAATAATTATTTCAAAACTACAACTAAAACAAACTTAAAAATCACTTAATATCATCTGTACTTATTTCCTCCAGGTAACAATCAACGTATAAACTAGAAGACCTATTATTAGTTGGCTTTCTCTAAATTATCCACAAGTAAACTATACTACTAGGAGGCGATTAATACCGACTGGAATTTATGTAACAGTACCAATCCATCCTCTCTGATCAACTTAAATAGATTCACACAACTTATCAATTCCTAACAACTAGAATAAACAAATCCAATAACAAAAGAAAGCATTCTTGACTGGATATTAATAAATGGTCCAGAGAAAACTATAAAACAGGAACCCTACCTGATGACCTTAGCGATCCTTTACTCTAATTTATATAATCAGACACAAACAAAATGCTAACATTTCTCCCCTGTTAGAACTAGTGTACGCAGTAAAAAACACTTTGACCAGGAACTGTTCCTAACTGAAACTTTTAAACACAAATGGGAACCCCCCTTTAAGTCTCCTTTTCCAATAAAATGAAGCAGTATCCTACCTTCAATAATACTCTCTCTTAACAATCCTAGATCATCATGCCCCAACTGCATCTACAAGAGGCAGTGAAAATACAAAACCAGCAGCATGGCTCACAAGTCAGACTAAAGTTGCTAATCCTTTTCCAGGGAATAAATCTTGGACCAATGTATGTGACTTCACAAACTCATAACTGATCAGCAAAAAAATTTTCAGGCAACAAAGAAATATAACTAAAAGTAATCCTACAGGACAAGAAAACTTCTATATCCAACTCCAAATAATCTTCCCTTCAACAACCACAGAAGTTCGGACTCTCCTGACTTACACAGGCTTATATCCCCTGGTAAAGTAGACACAATCTTCAGCTCCACTTAGCACCAACTCCTGGATGACCCTAAGCAAAAATAGCAAATGCTCTCTCAATACCTTCTTTACTACAGCTGTGCAAAACTTAGCTATAATCAACAAAAATCCCTGACACTGCCAATTTGCCCGCCCCGCTAAGCTTGCTGCCTTCCCACCCCCTCCTCCTTCTTGCACCTAGAACCACATATCTACCTCCTTTCCATCCTCTCCTTACTATCAAAAAACTTAAACCTTCTACACCCACAGCTGGACAAATTACCCGGGGAATACCTTACAACTAGGAGCCTCAGTTTACATTGCTTACCCAATCTCTATATTGATTAACAGAACAATTAAAGAATGTAACTATTCTATCAATCTGGAAAATCTCACATATTATTCTGACCACAAAGGTGTGATTCTACTGAATACTGTAAACTCACTGCATTCCATAGTCTTTCTTCTGTCTCCACTTGCATAAAATAATGGTAGAAATGCATCCATAAACAATTAATTACCCACCTACTCCACCCCAATTTTTAGCATACTGTCAACATGGGCTGCTATCCTTACCACTACAGTACTCATACCACAGCCCTGCTTTTGCACCAACTGTATCAACACACAAATAGAAACAATAACCTCCTGCTCGTCTCGCACCCTTTGTAGATCTCTTCTAAAGCCTTCTACATGGTCAACCATAAACTTCTTTCTCCACCCTTCTGAAGTCCCTATCTCTTGATAAATCTTCCTTGAGCTCAGTTTACATCCTACTCTGATAATCGGGGAAAGAAGCAGTTCTCTGGCAGAAATTCATCTCTTCTCTGAACTCCTTTTCCCTACCTCCTTAGGGTGTCCCATTAAGGCTCTATCTTATTAGGCCCACTTCTATTCTCCTCCATTTTTTTCAATGACCTTCTTATATCTCTTATTCCTTCTCTACCTGTATCAGATTTAACACGCTGACTTAACTACCTACAATTATTTGTTCTGCATCATCCCAAACTGAACTGCATTCTTTCACACAAAAATCTTTTCTCCACAATAGAAAAATGGTTCTTCAAACCATTGTCTCTCCTCTCAACCCGAAAACAAATTATTGCCTGCTTACACCCCTCACACCTCATCTCTCTCTGCACTTTTACTTGAATCAAACAATGGTACCCATTATTTCTCCAGACACTACTACCACAACTCTGTAGGAATCGCTAACATAATATAACTTAAATTTAACACTCACATAAACACCACAATTAAAATTCTACTCAACAAAAACTTGGATCCTTGTATAGAATTGAACAATTTCTAACACCTTTTTAGCTCAAAACTACAATAGCAAGAACTCACTTAATTCATACCCCATTATATGCCTCCCATCTATACTAACTTGTCCCAAAACAATCTTTAACAGACTGGCTGAATTATAATAACAATACTGCCAGATTTAAGCCACCAACTCCAAACCATTACATAGAACTCATCACTGTCTAAACTCTTCTGCAAACAACTAGGCTGGTTGAGTTAATTTCACCTTCTAAAATTCAAACCCTTTTTTAACCTTTTTCCCAAAACAATTTTTTATACAGACCTAGAAAAAAATACTTTTCAAAAATTGCAGATTCTTTCACTTTCAT
>NW_025050765.1:0-14140 GCF_019279795.1 Protopterus annectens
GGATATGTAAAATTGGACTTTGTAAACCAGCTTGTATGAAGCCCATTATTTTGGGCCACAATATTAACCTTTCATCTCTTGGTTTGCATTCACCTCTCCTTAACCATTCCTGTGTTTGTTACTGATCAACATGAGGTTTCTATACTTGCATATTTATGCATTTTCCACATGTCTTGCCTTCTAATCTGGTCCTTCATCTTATATTCTTTCTTTTGTTTTTTGGCACATTCAGTTACTGCCTGATTTTTATCTACTTCTGGTTTGATTTCCATTCCTGCTTGATGTCAAAATGTTTCTGCTGGACTAAGAAGGGAAGTCATCTTAGATTTATTCTCCTCATGCTTCAAAACTTTCACTACATTTGTGTCTTGTGAGCTCAGCAGATATGTGTGGAGTCCCACAATTGCAGATCTACACATAATTTATTCATGTTTATAATGTAAAATACTGAAGCTTTTTATCTATTACTTCTGCAAAACTGTACTTACATTGTATGTATACATTGTAACCTTCCAATGCTTTTATTTATTATTTCTGTATAACAAATTGTAATACTGTGGAGCCTTTATCCATGGGCCTCCTCTGAAAAAGGGCTACTTAGCTCAGTTGGACCAACCCGGGTAACAAATGTAAAATAAAAGTCAATTTCAAGGAGTCCCATCCCTCCTTCAGAAGAGGGAATATATAATCTTGGTATGCACTGATTTTTATAACTATATTTCTGTCATGACTTCAGAAAGAATTTTTCCAGTTCCTAGTTATGTGAATTGCCGTAGTTCGGGTATAGTATACATAGCATTGTGTTCGTCATGCACCGCATTTTATGTAGGCATGTCGACAAGGGAGCTTAGGACACGCATTAGGGAGCATTTATATTGTATAAAAATGAGAGATGAAAAAAATGCTCTTTTTAAGCACAGTATAGTGTGTAAGAATTTTAGTAAATTTTTATTTTCTATATTAGAAGTTTGTTATAAGGATAAGAGGGAAGGGGATTTTAAGAATTTTTTGTTACAGAGGGAAACCCAGTGGCAAATTAAATTAAAGTCAGATCATCCACCTGGACTTAATGAGTCTATAAATGTGAGATGTTTTTTGAAATATCAAAAGTTAAAAGTAGATAAAAGTAACGATTTTGTTTGCTTACACATCACATAAAAAATGTTTCACATTTTTTTAGTATTTTTTATCATCATTTTAAATGAATGAGTCATTAATTGAATGATTAGTTTCATTTGGCTGTTATTAGTGTTGTATTTAAGGTTTCATTTTGTTTGTATTTTTTCATTCTGATGAAGTCTACGGACGAAAGCGGAAAATAAAATTGTGTTACGCTATTTCTGTGGTGTTACTACGGCTGCTTTTGACATTTTGTGTTTTACTAGGCTAACCTCTGTCTACCATCTGGATATGTCCACAGGTGGGAGCTACTCAGACAGATTACTAGCCTTTATAGACTTACAGGTACACAGCAACTCTGCATGATCAGAAAGATAAACATCACACGATAATAAATAATGCACTCTGCAGTTCTGCACCCCTACCCAAAGGTACTATATACCCATTTAGTCAGGCACAACCAAGGGTGTAGGTAGGCATACACAGTACTAAAATATGTCCAGTTGTCCTGAGCAGACTGGGCTAATGTCAACACAAACAAACCACAAACTATTCAGAAGTGAGTAACGTACTAATGAGAGTATAGCAGTTTACAAACAGTGCATGTGCCTGATATTCATAATTGGTAGTACAACATACTTAGTTGTCCTCACCCCTCTCTCAGGGGTGGAAGGTTTCAAACATCCCTCCTAATGAATTGCATATGCACAGCTGTTGCTGGTAAGGAAATGGGCAGCTATGGACCTTCTCCACACCCATCCTGTACATCCCGAGGTGGTTTCCCTACTGTCTTCCCCTCTTTGTAAACCCTTTATCACCACATTCCTATCTCTCCATTTACTTTTCTGTCAAAGAAATGAGTGCGGGGGTTAGCGGGAGTGAGCACTTGTAAACAGTAGTAAGTGTGTTTGCACCAGTGTATGCATGTGTGCGCTTAGCTTAGCATTGCTAAGATATGATAAGCTAAGCCAAGCTTAGCTTAGTATTGCTAAAATACAATAAGCTAAGCTAAGCTTAGCATAGCATCGCTAAGCGTCGCGCAAACCTGCTCAAACCTGCTTACAACTGCTTAAAAGTGCCTTAGTCACTCTGTATGACAAGGCCCTTGTACTGCTCAGCAGCAAAATAAAATACCTTTGTCAGTCTCAAACCCCACACCTTGGACTCACCAGTCTGCATGACATACCACTAAGCCACAGCAGATATACAATAGCTTGGTGCTGAAAGAAATATAATGTGCATTACAAGGAGTGAATGTAAAGGGAAAATAGGAAAG
Source organism: Protopterus annectens (assembly GCF_019279795.1). Taxonomy (NCBI): domain Eukaryota; kingdom Metazoa; phylum Chordata; order Ceratodontiformes; family Protopteridae; genus Protopterus; species Protopterus annectens. The sequence goes on from NW_025050765.1 coordinate 2,396, forward strand.
CCATAGGAATACATTGCAATAACTACTGTTGTATGCCAGTTAATTCTCTAATTCCAAAAGAAAGTACATACTCCCATGTATCCAGTGTTAGCATTAGGAGGTGTGAGTAAACTTACACACTGAGAAGAGTGTACTGGAATAAGCAACAGTCAGGTTTCAGTACAAGATGCATTTCAATGGCTACAACCCAGCTTCAGATATGAGACATATACCAATCTTCTGACTGAGACAACAGTGTCCACAGCAAACAAGCATGGTCCCCACCTTGCAAAACTGAAAGGGCTACACCTACCTAACCTATCATTTTATAGCAGTTTCCTGAAATCACAGTGAGAACTGCAATTATCACACAGCAGGCTGCATGCAATTACTAAATGGTGGGCACCAATTGGTGCAGAGGCCATTACATGCACATGTCAGATACCTAGAAAAGCAGCATGTATCTGCTGTCCACACATGCAATAATATCATTGCACCAACTGGGAGAGAGAGAGAGCACTAGCGAGAGAGAGACAGACAGACAGACAGATGGATACAAACAGGCAGTAGGAGACAGATACTGAAAAGAAAGACCAACACAGAGAGGAAACCAAAACCAAAAAAAAAACAAAAAAACAAAAAAAACCAAACACAAGAACAATCAACACCTACAACAGACGGAGGTGAGGAATACAAAGGTAAGGTATGTAACAGATATGTATTTGCTGACATCTGAATGATGTGTCTGAAGGGTACTCTACATACCATGAACCATCCATATGTAGCCGCAGTCCGTATCTATATGGACATGCACATTTGCATAGGGCAAGTGACATACTGCAACTGTTAGTGAAGGCTGGACATATGTACATTGTTGAAGGCTGCTATGTGCACATAAGTATGTAGGTTGTAGTGTGCAGCATTTCAGACAGCAAGCAGTGCCGGTATATGTCATGTGGTGATTAAACGCTGTGGGATTGAGCTACAGGCAGTGAGGCCTGCTACAGCTATACAGCCTGAGGACAGCAGAATGCATTCTGCACAACATTGTGCAATAGTATTACATAACCATATCTCTCACAACAGTTGCATAATTGACATCCCTATCCATGACAGGCGGGCAGTATATATGTCTATATGTGCAGCCATATGTACAGCAATGGATGTTTAGATGTATGTGTATATATATATATATATATATATATATATATATATATATATATATATATATATGTGTGTGTGTGTGTGTGTGTGTGTGTGTGTGTGTGTGTGTGTGTGTCTGTGTGTGTGTGTGTGTGTGTATATATATATATATATATATATATATATATATATATATATATATATATATACATCTATATATAGATATATACATATATACATATATACATATATAGATAGATATAGATATATTTAGATATATATAGATATATATATGGATATATATATATATATATATATATATATATATATATATATATATATAGATAGATAGATAAATATAGATATATATCGATATATATGGATATATTTAGATATATATATATAGATATATATGGATATATATGGAAATATATAGATATGTATAGATATGTATGTATATATCTATATATCCATATATATATATATATATATATATATATATATATATATATATATATAGAGAGAGAGAGAGAGAGGTAGACACGGGGTCATATGTACTGCAACAGGTGCCTATTGACCAAGGCATGGACTGAACACCAGTGTTGATACTGCAGTGCCATACCCCATTCCAAAACACTTTACGCAGTAACCACCACATAGGTGGTAGCCTGCCTAACACTGAAGGTGTCAGAAGGGAACATGGGACACAGGTGGACAGTAGGCTCCCCTTTGATAATCACAGTGCTACACTAGTCTTGTAATCTGTCTATGTGGTACGTGTCATCACAAAAGGTGTGTCATCTAGGGGAAATATAGGTCAGTGTACCCCTCTACTCATCACAATGCCCCATGTGATATGTACCTCATATGACAACTACAGCAAGTGGCAAGGCCACAGACATACCTGACACAAAGTAATACTGCCCTCAAACACATGCCCTATGCAGACTGACTCACAAAACCACAGCTAGAGTGCATTGCATACTGCCCACCCAGAGGTTACCACTGCCGGACATACAGAGGTATGTCACACCCATAGCAGTCGGCCAACCACCAGGACAACACCTCACAATCCCTCCGGGCTACATGACCTAGGGCCTTAATCCTTGTCACCTCACTAAACAGCACATGCTGGAGGTACAGATTTCTATCCACAAATATGCCATACTCTGGACTAAACCACCCAGCATTAACAAACAAGGCTCCTCATTAGTAGATGTCATACATACCCCTGATGAATATTTTGGAGATAGGTAATATGCCTTGGGAGTCACCTCTGTGTATCCGGTTGACAGGAGCAAGTGAAATCACATTACATGTGTGTCAAAGGGCAGGGTAGCATATGGCTAGGCTGCTCTAGGCCCAGGGCCAATAGTGTATTACCTACCTATGACACAATGCACACAAACATGTACTCAGTGCAATACCTGCTATGTGAGGTGGAATGAGTGTGACAGCGACTGCGTGCAAGGTCTATATAGGTGTGATAGCTTAGTGTGAGGTTGTGTCTGTCATGGTAGTTTGTGTCCTAGGTGTGAGGCCAGAGAAAGATGTGTCAGTTTTTGGGATGCAGACATAGTAGGATGGCATATGTTGTGACGTAGTTCCTTGTGTATGACTGTGGTGTCCCATTGTAGGCTGAAGCAATACATGTATGCTCAGTAAGTGGTACTGCTGGTGAATCCAGCTCACATCTGAACTGTTGTACTACCTGAATCTGTAGGCCTAAACACTACAGTATGGTGTATGTTCACATTCCCTGGTAACACTGTCTTGTGTGTTTCCTGTAGTCTGCACAGATTACATACCTCAGGCATAGGTATCTGTAAGTAGGGTCACACAGTACTATAAGGTACACAGGTAATGCTCATCTGTGTTGGCATGCATTTGTGTGTTGTATGTATGTCTGATGTGTGTGTAATGATGTCTGTACCATGCCCACAATCACATGTGTGTTACAGGGTATGTGTATGTACCAAGCAATATGTATACTCTGTTACAGCAGTATGCCAGCTATATTAACAACCGTGCACATATGTTAGGTAGGGGTATGGCATCAAAGACTAGGGTGGTTTATTGGTAATACTGTAAATGTACATTGCATTCTTTGCATTGAATGACATATTTCTTCAGGCATTAGCTTGATATATAACCCCGGGGTGAAGTTGTGCATTGTATCCCAAACAGTGTGCCGAGTACTGGTGTATACTGGTTTGTTGTATAGAGTGTGGCAGGCACTGTCAGCCAGTTGTGGGCTGAGCACTGATATGTGGTATTGAACGTGTGTATCCTCTGATAGACAGACAGATGCTATATATGGCAGTTAAGTGATATCTGTACTTCATAATGTTAAGTGTGCCACATGACTTGCTTACACATATCGTTTAATTTTCTTCCAGGGTTATGGCTCATCAACGCAATCCGGCGTATACAGCTGTGGATGAGCAGGACATACAGAACAGCCTGGTGCAGCACTATAACCTGCTTTTTTCCAGGGCTAGCCAGCACCAGCATGAGCTTACTGCACTGTGGCAAGATCTTGTTCGCCGGGTAAATTACATAGGCATGCATAACCAGACATATGAGCAGGTATGCCATCACTGCAGTGATTTAATTAGACATGTCCAGCAGCGTGCATCTGATATCCATAGGCAACAGCTTGTCACAGGTGGTGGGGTGGCCATACATCCCCCCCTCACCAGATTGGAGGAACTGCTCCTAAGCGTGGTGGCTCCTGGTCTACAGCAGCAACAGCATCACACATGTGTCATCATGGAGGCCGGAGCCACCCAGCAGGATGACATGGAGAGTGCAGGTAATATGCCCTAGCTATAGACTACCGTTACCTGTATTGTTAGAATATGCATATGTGAAATGTGTACAGTGTATTTAACAGTTGTGCTGCCTATCGTGTGCAATACTGATATTTTGAATAGTATCTGTACACCTGTGACTGTTGACTGTTGTTCCACTGTAGATTAGCACACTCACAGTAGCAATGCCACAGTTGTGGCCACTGACAAACTGTGTCATATTCTTGTAGGACCCTCTGATGTGACAGCAGGGCAGACAATACATGCTGGTGAGTGTGTTAACACTTTAATATTGGTAATGAAATGCGCATGTCATAGGTGAGGTGTAAGCCATGTACACGTAACACACCTACGCATAATGCATGCTGTGCATGTTTGCTGTGAGACATTAATCATCTCAGTAAGGTCAGTAGCAGCCTCAATCACATGCAATGCACAGTGCAGCAGACACAATTGTGGCAACACTGTACTGCACATTGGATATTGCATAGTTGCTACAGCTGTACACAACAGAACCCATTTATCATATGCAGTACACGAAAACATGCTACATTTGGCATTACCACACACCCGCTGTAAGGTCAGACTTCAGTATCCCACATGTCATGCACACACACATGATATACCTCAGGGGTAGAGGCCTATCATGGGGCTGTGCAAAACTCTGCAACACATAACACAGGCATGTTAGGCAATGCTCCCTACTGGGCACCTCACACACCCATGTACAAGGTGGCTGTGTAATTGTGCATGTAGCCACGGCACTGCAGTACAGGTACAGCATGCTAGGCAGTGGTCTTGCACACATTAGTAGCTGTGAGTGACCACAAGATGCATCTTGATGATGGCACAGGGTACTACACCCCATCCAGTTACAGTGACCACAGTACTACTCATAGCAGTCATTGCTTTGCACCTCAATGTTGTGTGTGTGCAAACATATGCACCTATACACAATATGCATAGCATGTTGTGTGTGTGCTTACATATGCCAGTATACACAATATGCACAGCAGTCGCCATCCAAACAAAGTGTCACATATATGTCCTGGAATGCTAGTGGGTGTATAGGTCACTTCACACACATTGGGTATGTGTGGTATTTAATGTTGCAGTTGTGTAGCATGCCATGCCATGTCTGGCACCGACATATCTGCAATATGTCTCACACTCACCATAACCACTGTACACTGGCCATGTCGAGCATTGGGATTCCTTCACATCAACATGCACCACTCATCCCATGTTTGTACATAGCATTCATGTGCTACACCCATGCCCAATATTATCCGCTATGGACACAGACACTGTACTCAGACATGGATATCTATGTGTCACACAGATAACACATGCAGCCATGGCATGTATACTAGTGAGTGATGGTGCACAGGGCATTGCAGAGCTGATAATACCTGCACAGCAATGTTGTGTCCATGTACACATTGTGTTCCAGGGTGTAGCCAATCACTGAACAACTGCACATTTGCATCAAAGCCATGTATACTGTCATTAAATAGGGGTGTCTACACTTGCACTGCATGGTCTTGTGCAACACATATTCTGCATGCTGACACGTGTGTGGTGACTGTTTACCTTGTGATACTGACACCCACCTTCACCCACTATAGAGTACGTGTTGGATTGCTGATGTGTGTGTGTATGTGCTGTAGTGAGGAGTGTATTAGTGTTCATGTGTGCATGTGTGTATGTGTGCATGTATGCATGTGTGCATGTGTTCACATGTTCATGTGTGAATGTGTGCATGTGTGCATGTGTGCATGTGTTCATGTGCAGACCGTAAAGTCTGTTTCCTGTTTTCTCTCACAGGTACTGAGTTAGGGGTGGCAGAATGCAGCAGGGAACCTGAAGCCACTGCCACTAACAGTTATGATGATGAGACATGTATTTTGGCACAGGAAGGTTTGACAGGGTCTGTCATTGGTCTGCATTGTCACTATGCGCACACTCTTACTGTCAATACATCCGTCACCACCAATGGCCATAGGCGAGGGACAGCATACAGTTGGCATCGACCAGGAGAGTGTGGTACCCATGGCACTTGCATACCCTCATAGCAGCCATAGCCGTATTCCTGGAATGGTACCACATAGGCGGAGTTCCAGGGGTTCTCGGGGGAGCACCAATGGTTGTATTGCCCCTGGCAGGCGTGCCCTCACTGGTCTTATGATGTCCAGTATGTTCCAGGCTGTAATGCAGGCTCAGGCATGTATGGAACGGTACACCAGGCAGGGACCTAGGGTGCAGAGGGCGCATTACACCGCTATCAATGACAGCATCCGTGACCTTGCCGGTGCCATCCGGACTTACACCAAGGTCATTGATAGACGTTGGGGGGAGACATTAGATCCACTCAACAATATGTTTTCCATGAGTCAGGAGCATGTGGGACGGTTGCGACACGGATGCATGCCAGCAACAGTAACAGCTGGCAGTGGTCGCAGACGGCACCCAGTTCACAGCCGCTCCCGTAGTGGCAGTACCAGGGTCTGGCCTGTCCATTGACCATCCCAGTAGACCATGTGCACGTGGCTCTGGCCAGTCCCAGCAGGGACATGGGTCCAGTCATCATACCTCTGCCTCTGAGGACAGTACCCAATCAGGGTTGGTACCCAATACTGTCCGCAGCACCCCTGCCAGGCACAGGTACTGTGTCCATGGCCGGAGACAGTGATTTGTACAGCCTAACAGATACAGTCTGTGGTTGTCCCACAAACTACTGTATATGGCAGCCACATGGTGGAGCTGTGTGCATGCAGACACACACACATTAACCAAACAACTAGGGCTCACACATACACACACACATTACATTAACATTGGCCCATGCTGTACTGTTGTCCCTCACACACACACACACACACACACACACACACACACACACACACACACACACACACACACACACACACACACACACACAAACACACATGTCGATTGGATGGGTCAATGTCAGGCTCTGGCAAACAACAAAGCGCCCTGTGCATATGATGATATCTGTGTCACCTCCTGTCATCTGTAACATTGATGGAGGAACAGGCTAACATGGTGTTGATGCACAGGGTGACACTAAAGCAGTGTAGCAATATTAGCAAGTTGTCAACAGGAAAGTGTAACGACATCCTTGTAGGTATATCTCAGCAGACATTATGCATCAAAGCTCTGATTGTCAATGTAGCATTGTTTACACCACTGTTAGGTCTGAGTATGTATTGTCCACCCATGTGCCACTTGGCTGAAGTGTAATGTGTTGCCAGCATGTGTTAGTGAGTGGACAGTACGTGTGTGATGTGTGCAGTACAGATTAGCAAGTGTACATCGGTGAACATGGTGGGTGCACACTGTCTGCATGTACGTGCATAGTGGACACATGGGACATGTGGCATACCCTGTTGTACACATTGTTAACATCTCATAATATCTTTCAATGGCCAGTATGCATTCTACTACAGTTATGTACTAACATGGGTAGACATGTGTGTATGACATGGGTTGACACTATGCTGTGGGTGATACTGTTAATATCTGTCAATGATTTGCGGTCTGGTAGTATACACAACCTCAACATCGTGACTATAAGCACTCATTGGATGATGTCCTGACAAATGGCACACAGTCATAGGGAACTCAGTAACAGTTGTACACCTATAAAGCCTGTCCATTATTGGCAGTCATTGTGTATGAGCATGTCTGACATATACCCCAGGCATATACCCTCACTCACACTACTCTTAAGTAACTGTCATGGGTGTGTGTGGCACAGATGACCTTGGCCACAGATCACGACAGTGGACGGCCTTGTCACATACATACATATGTGACCTACCATCGGAGAAGCAGCGGCACGACCTGTCAATGGAAACAAATGTATTCATGTAGTATGCAGGCTTCACACCTATGTACTGATCGAGGGGACATGTATATTTGCCACGCAGATACCTGATGTGTGCAATGCACGTACTGTTGTAATCATAATATGTCATACCATGGTAAAAGCAAAACCCACACCACATTGACACACACACAAGTCAGCGTTTGCAGGATTCAAACCCCTAACTATGTTATAATATGAGAAACAGATGTATTAGCGCAGTGCGCTATTTGCTTTACTGGGTGGTTTCCTTTCTCTGTCTGTATTTGTAGGATGGTGACATCATCAGTCTTTCCAAAGAGGAATGCACCTCTTTTAGTGTGTTTTTCCAGTCTCCAAAAAGGGAACTCTTTTCAAATACAATTGCACACATACACACATCCCCTCCCACAGTCAGCATTGGCAGGATTCAAATCCTTACCTAGCTATGTTATGATACTAGTAAGAGAAAGACGCATTAGCATGGTGCACTATTTGTTTTATTAGCTGGTTTTCCTTCTCCGTCTGTATTTCTAGGATGGTGACATCATCAGTCTTTCCAAAGAGGAATGTACCTCTTTTAGTGTGTTTTCCAGTCTCCAAAAAGAGCCCTCCTTTCAAAGACAACTGCACACATATACAGTCAGGGTTTGTAGGATTCAAACCCCTCTCGACATTATGATACTAGAAAGAGAGAGAGACGCATTAGCGCGGCATGCTATTTGCTGGTTCTCTTTCTCCGTCTGTATTTGTAGGATGGTGACATCATCAGTCTTTCCAAAGACGAATGTACCTCTTTTAGTGTGTTTTCCCAGTCTCCAAAAAGGGCACTCCTTTCAAAGACAATTGCACACATACACAATCAGCATTTGCAAGACTCAAACTCCTATCGACCTATGTTATGTCACTAGAAAGAGATGCATTAGCACGGTGCACTATTTGCTTTACTGGCTGGTGTTTTTTCTCTATCTGTATTTCTAGGATGGTGACATCATCAGTCTTTCCAAAGAGGAATGTACCTCTTTTATTGTGTTTTCCCAGTCTCCAAAAAGGCCACTCCTTTCAAAGGCAATTGCACACATGCACACAGTGTCAGCATTTGCAGGATTCAAACCACTACTTAACTATGTTATGATACTAAAGAGTGATGCATTAGTAGAGTGCACTATTTGCTTTATTGGGTGGGTTCCCTTCTTCTTCTGTATTTGTAGGATGGTGACATCATCAGTCTTTCCAAAGAGGAATATACTTACTTTAGTGTGTTTTCCCAGTCTCCAAAGAAGTAACTCTTGTCAAAGACAATTGCACACATACACACCCCCCACACAGTCAGCATTTGCAGGATTCAAACCCCTACCTAACTATGTTATGATATTAGAGAGTGACACATTAACACGGCGTGCTACTTGCTTGACTGGCTGGTTTTCCTTCTCCTGCTGTATTTATAGGATGGTAACATCATCAGACTGGACATGGTAATGTGTGTACACTTTGTTTTATGCCATTCCAGGAATGGTTCATGTGGGTCATCAGGTGTCAACAGCTTTAACAGGAACTCATAATCCTTACCTTGTGTGATCTATCTGTGGACACATTGACATTCTTTCATATGTCAACACATATTTATGCACAGCTTGTTGGTTTTGTGGGTACTATATGTGTCTGGGATGTTGATAAAGGGCTATTCAAAGTCTATGTGAGACATGTGTAGCTGTGTTCAGTGATGTATGTCTTGGGTGGCTGCTTTGCAAACAGTCTAGCATGTTTGGGAACCATAATCCGCACATGAACATACCACAGTTAGTAGGGCTGTGTGTATGTCAGCTTCCAGTAGCTCTGTTTATGACTTCAGCCATGATGGACTCCATGGCCTTACAGATCAGACTTCATAGGCGTACTGGACTATACTTCCCATGGTGCGTTGTGCACCAACTCTTGTGTTGAGTGCCATATGTAGCTGTAACACATTCAACAGTTCCAAATCCTGTGTAGGGGGGGGAGGCTCAGCTGACTGTTCAGGTGCAGGATCTGTTTGTTCTGTAGTTTATGCATGACACATATTGGGAATCAATGTGTTCCACTTGCTGCCATGCTTTTGGCATTGGGGGTAGCTGTTCATCCATTCTACATGTGATATCTCCTGGTATGATGATATGGACTATCGTCAGTGGGAGGTGGGTATGTATATATGGGCCTGTCTGTCAGGATGTCGGCATTGTCAGTCAGGTACAGTTGGCCCTGATTCATGACATATATGGGTGTGCATTGCTATATATGACATAGCTGTCGGAGGTGTCATGATTCAGTCTGGACTCCTTCTCAGCTACTCTTTACAGAACACCAATGAACCTGAGCACTAATCCCTGTTATACTCTTTTACACACTTAACACCCTACTGATCCTTTGTGATCTGGCTACAGAGTATGTCATCATAATATCCCTGCATGTCCAGGGGTTGGTTTCGTGTGTGCTCTCCAGTTCAGCTGGTGAATGTTGTGATGTTGACACAATCTCACATCTGCCTCATGTACACAGACAACCCTCTCCTCCTCCCGACAAACTCAGATATATGTGTGAGATGCACTTATAGAGACATACAGGGTGCTGAACTCTCTCGACCCATGACTGGCACAGTCTATCAGGTGGTGAAGGTAACCACACACACCACATATCCATCTCACATATCCTCTGGCAATAGCACTCAAACCACATTATCACACATACCCATACTCGAATGTTGTACATGAACTCTGCCTAAGCAGCAGAGACCTCCACAGCAGCCACACACACAACTGCTACCCCACTACAATACCCACATATCACATAGTTCACAATGTCAGTGTGCCACACAGTCACTGCCCTTCGGGCTAAACAACACACCTAATACACTTGTGATAGGTGACACTTATTGTCAGACACACTGACATACCACTCACCAGCCCAAACAAGGGAATAGTCCCTTTGGCCTGTCTGTTGGGTGCCAGGATCTGCCACATAACACATGCAGTCAGGTCACTCCAAAGCAAGTACAGGACTGGCACCATCATTGTCCATGCTGGTGTGTAAAACCTCAGACGTTACCCCCTGGACCACGACATGGTACATGGAGGAACACTCTGATCATGTAGCCCAGGCCAGTATTACCCTGACCTTGTCTAGCATCATACACCCACCAAGTATGATATCACAGTATACAGACAAACATATCACATTTAACAGTTGGCTAACAAATTGGTGTCATTCATAGGGGATCCAGTGTCTGTCAGCCTGTGGTGACATGCTCGACATGCCAAGTACCTTCACTATGGACAGCTTGCAGCTGTCACCCTTGGACCTTCGAATGCTGGCTATGGCTCTTGCTAACACCATAGTGCATTTGTTGAGCAGGGCTCAAAAGACAAACCCACCTCCATAGACATTACAGGTTAAATGACACTAAGGGTAATGCTGCTCAACACCAGATGTGTTACCCTCATATTGCGGCTACTCAGGACTCTCCTCAGTATGGAGGATAGGGATAGCTGTGCACTAACAGGCGCCTAGTTCAGGCTCACATATGCACACTAACACTACCAGGTTATGTTTCATACCATGCTTTCTGACCACAGGACTTGGAACGGACAACACAACTAGGGGGAGTATCCATATACATCACAGATACACACACCTCCGGGTTAGTAGCACTGCACTAAGCATCACAGACCATACATATACAACTACCATTGTGCAAAACTGCCTTTCAGTTTGTTGTCTGCTACAGACCACCCTCCCATACTCAGGAACCACACCCTTTGGGCAAAAATAAAAAACTACCATGTGGGTTGCCCCAATAAAGTGCCTTTTTCAAGTATAAATGGGGATTGGCCCCTTTTCCCCCCAAAAAAAGACCCCAATATACCAAAGCAAGGTGGTATCCTTCAGAGACCCTGAGACAGTGGAAAT
>NW_025050766.1:0-14167 GCF_019279795.1 Protopterus annectens
TTCCCCCGGGGGAATTCTGTGTGGAGTCTGCATGTCCTCCTCGCGGTTGAGTGGCTTTCAAAAGACATGCTTGAATGGGCTGCCTTTGAAGGTTGGGCACCGGGCTGGCACCGTAAAAATCTACTGCCAATCATTAGCGGACCGGAGTTCTGCTGTGGCGACCCATAACCGGGAAAAGCCGAAAGAAGAACAACATTGCATTAGTTATGTAAATGAGGGGGGGGTTAGGATTTGTTAGATGCCATTTAGGTATTTAAATGAAGTGTATTTTGCTAATTAAATCACTTTGTAGAAGTTCCTGACTGAGCAGGGACGAAAGCTTGTGCATATAACCTGAAATTTTGTGTGGAATAAACCTTGGTGTTTTATATCTATGTGGTGACATCATTTAACTTTCTCTACTTGCATCAGCTACTCTCTAGCTTCATGTGTGCCGTTTTTTACTTATTAGTTTATATTTTGCATGTTTTACTTTAAATTTTTTTTTTTTGGAGTTTTAAAGGTTGTTGTCTTGGCTTAGAAAATGTCCTTATTATTCACTGAATTTACTTAGTCTAGCTATTGAGAAGTAACATTTCCTATCTATGGTGTTTAGCTGTACTCTTATTTAGCTGCAAGTGCAGTGCGACTACTGTTGGGTTGTGACTGCACTGGTTTTTCCTACCTACCCTGTTCCTTTGTGGTTTTAATCTTGGTGGCTTTTTAGCTACCCACCCCAACTGTAAGCTTGACTTTAGGTGAAACTGGGAGAAGCTTCCATTTTGCTCTGAAAGATCAAACTGGGAAGGTCTTTCCTTTAAATTCTTAAAGCTTGAGATAACCGCTTACCTCCTCATCTCACTTGGTACACACTGCAGTATTGATCTTTTTTTTTCCATCTTACTTTTAAAATCTGGAGCTATAGTATCAGTCACTATAGAGCCTAAGAATTGCTAGTCAGTAATTAGTTTGGGATTAGCTTTTTTTTTTTTTGTTGGGCTTCAGGTGAGAGTAGGGTTACCACCTGTCCCTCTTTATACAGGGCAGTCCCTATTTGGGCAGTTGTATCCTGTGAAAAAACATAAATGTTAAATATCCTGAGATGGTTTGAGGAGAGAAAAGTTCCTAAGTTTACTTTAATAGCCGAATAAAAATTGACAATTTGTTTTGTATATGAAGCACTTTAGTATAGTAAGAAACAAAAAACATGAAGTCCAATCCTTTGAGCTGTATGTGGGTATCACTTGCCTTGCAAAATCTTGCATTTCCTTAATGTCCCATTTCGGGCATCTAAAAATGTGGCAGTCTTAGGTGAGAGAAGGAGCAGGGGGACATTATTTCATAGCCTTCCTAGAGATTACTGTTTACTGTAAAGCTTGTAAACTGCTTCTTGTAGATAAGTTTGGGATTAACATTGCTGCTTTACTTGTGAGAGACGAAGCAGAGGGGCATCTAATCCTGCTGGTGTCTGATTGGGCAGTATGTGTGGGTCTTCATTGATTGGTCTGGCTGTGTTTTTGGTGAGACCCTCTTCAGGGCCCTTGTGCATCTTGGCTTTCTGTTGTTTCTAGCAGCTGAAAGACTATAGCAAGTATACTGAACCCAGCTGCATCTAGATTAATACTACTACTTGGGAAGCAGCTTGGGGTTGGTGCTACTCTTAGCTTCTGAAAGAAGGAACAAAAGATCATTGATTCTTAACTGCATGCAGCTGTGTTGAGACACGCACCTTCTCCACTACTAGACAGCACCTCCAGTAATCAGCTGTGAACCTCGTGTACTATTCCTCCTTCAGCCCACATTAGTAAGCACCTGGAGTTAAGATTTTCTACTTAAAACAGTCTCTATAGCCAGTGTGGTTGAAATGGGCATCCTGCGACAGTGGTGAAGTTTTTTCATGTTTGACAGCCATCTACTGCTTAAACAAAATGACACTGTAGGTAAAAATGTAGTTATATAATTGTTATTGAAGGCAAAGCTCTCAAACAAAGCTACAGTAAGTAACATGCAGGTTGTCAGCACCACAGCAAACGACGCTGACCCTATTGCACACAGCTGTGCCCCAGCACACAGACCTACATATGTTGAGGCTCTAAAAATTAGTCTACCTAAACTACAGAGTCCTCCTCAGTGTAAATAAGAAACAAGTACCCTTGGCAACCTCATAAACAGATAGACATGTGAAACATGCGTCTGAGTCACACTGATTCAGTTCCAAAGTCCATAAGGCAAACCCCATAATCAAATATCCTAGTCATAGGTGACTCCATATTGACACAGTGATGTACCACTTGCCAGGCTATGCAAGGAGAGGTCACTGTCAGTTGCCAGGATTTGCCACCTTACATGTACACCAAAGTCCTTAAACATTGTATTTGTGATTTACATGCTTGAACACCATCTCAAATCCTTGTCCCTCTGCACTGTTATCAGATCGTTTTCAAGACGTAAGGTACTTTAACCCAGTGGATAACAATGCAGAGGACAGGTAGAATGGGTGTAAAGTCATGAGCTACCCAACCAACCGGATAGGTTGGAAGGAAAGTATGGGTGGAGCAGCTTAATCTGACCAACTGCAAAAACAGTCTAGGTAAAAGTTTTGTATTAATTGTCATGCTTTCTAATAAAAGTACCATACATGTCTTTATTTCCATATAAAATAAGCTATTTTGCCCATTTGTTGCTTTGCTTGATCATCATTTCTGTTTTCAGAAAATATATATGCTGCAGCCAACCACACCCCAAGACTACTTTATGACCAACCAGGTTGTGCTGTAGTTTGTATGAGAGGCTCTGATGTTGTTTCCAATTTACTTTAGAGACCTTTCTTCATTACGGCTGTCCATGTTTGCAGAACTGTAAATTTTTCTTGATGCCTTCACTTTTGTTTTGCAAAACTGAAGATTTTTTTTTATCAACAAGCTATAAAGTTCATTTGGTTGAAGTGTGCATTTGTGATGTCTACCCCTTTACAGTGTCTGCATCAGGAGCAAGATGTTATACTACAGGTCTCTTCCCTGATCTTCCAAAAGTATCACATGTTCATCTGTTTTTTCTGCCATGGTAAATGCTTTATCAGTAGGTCAATCACTCTTGAGGACTGTTTTCTACTTCATTCCCTAAAGCTGAGCATAACTGTTCTTTTTGTGTGTATAACGCATGCTTCTTGGTGGCTATGTCACATTGAATAAAACCAACTGTTGAGATCTTGACATGTTGTAACTTTAAATTAACAGCTGAGTTTTGAATACTGTTGCTTGTATATCAGAAGACACTTTTTTTGTTGGATTTTACAAATATTGTTTTCTTGCATATTGTTCTAAAGTTACTGACAGTTTTTGGTTGGTTTTGGTCCATTTAACTACTTTTTTCCAAAATGATTTTGTCAGTAATTCATTCTGCAGCACTAGCTTTATACTTTTCACTGTCGCTGGGGAGCGACAGCCTAGTTTGACACTTAGTTTAAGGCAGGGAAGTAATCCTGAACAGGACACTACATCGCAGGATACAGACATGCTTATACACTCTTGCTGGAGGAAACAACAGCATTTCAGACGCAGGATGTTCAGGCTCTCCACAGGGGGCAAACATGCCAAGAAATGAATGGGTGAACTATTAATGGTGTCATTTAGAATGGTGCTGTGAGAAGTCAAAATCTTAGGATTGTGTTGCTTCAAGGGCAGCAGTTGTAACTAAGTTTTAATGAAAAAAATATTTCTTTCCTGGATTTCACATACAATAAAAAATGAAACCATTATACTAGGTGACATGAATATTGACTTGGCAGCTGCTTTCACTATCCAATCCCTCAGTAGTATTAATCTATTCAACTTTACTCAACTAATTACTTCCACTACTAGATATAACTTCAAAAATAATAAAGGCTCAATTCTAGACTGGATCTTAGTCTCAGACCCCTCCAAATATCAAGTTGCCGGCACCCTTCCAAATTCTTTTAGTGATCACCTCCCAACCTACACTATTCTTAACGGCACATCTCTCCCAAATACCCAAAATATTAGAGACGCATAAAACTTAAGCAAATTTTGCTCTCTTAGATTCAATACTAACCTTAAAGGTTACAACTGGAACAGTCTCAAAACCTTGCCACTCGATGACGCCCTCCTTTTATTTCAACAATTTCTTTCTTAGTATTCTCCACAGCCTGGAACCTACTAGATCCTTCAGAATCAAATCCAACCACACCTCTTGGCCTTTTAAACCTACAAAACAAATCATGTGAAACAGGGACAAAGCCTGGAAGCTCTGGCTTACTTCTAATAACCCCTCTAATCTTATCCACTATAAACAACTTTGCAACCAATCCAAAAAACATATCCGAAAAAACAAGCATCAATATTTTATGAACCTACAATCAAACAGGAAAAATAACCCTAAACTCTTCTGTTCCTCTATAAATAATCTTCTAAACCCTGGCACTAAAACCAACCCTTGTGCCTTCCCCAACAATGTCACCTGACCTTATTGCCTTCAAATTCAACTCGTATTTCATTGATACAGTAGCTAATCTCACTGCTTCCTTTTCCTCCCCCCTTCCTAGCAGTCCTAACCACAACTCACCCTCCTCCTCACACCTTCCTCAATATAGCACATTCCTAACTTTACCTACTCAAAATCAGGAAAAACTTCCTTACCCTTACAGAATTTAACCTTTCCTCTATTTCTACTTCATATATTAAAAAAACCTCTTGGTAAAGCTAAAACCCTGCTCCAACTCAGCTGACAACATTCCCGCCAAATTTCTCAGGATTGCCGCTGAATCAGTAGCTTATCCAATTAGCATTCTAATCAGCAGGTCAATCCAAGAATCTTATGTTCCCTCTTTATGGAAAAAAGCCATTATCCTACCCCTCCACAAAGGGGACCCTTCCGCCAACATCTCCAACTTCTGACCTATTGCTCTTCTTTCCCCATATCTAAAATTCTTGAAAAATGTATCCAAAAACAACTAGTTAACTACCTGTTAAACAACAACATCCTCTCCCCAACACAACATGGATTCCGTTCAGGCCACAGTACCTCTATGCTGTCCTGTCATTATTGGATATCATTAACAAAATTTGTGACTCTGGCCATGTAGCATCTACCCTTTTTCTAGATCTATCAAAGGCTTTTGATACCATATCCCATTCCATCCTTCTCTCTCAACTCTCTTCCGTTGTGCTGTCTTCTTCATCCCGTGCCTGGTTTGAAAGTTATCTCTTTAACAGAGAACATGCCAGCAAATGGCTGCACTCATTCTCTCCATACCTCCACAACCCTACCGGCATCCCTCAAGGCTCAGTTCTTGACCCCTCCTATTTAATATTTTCATTAACAATTTACACCAAGCTTTACCTCACTCCTCCCTAGTCCAGTATGCTGATGACTCGACCATAGTCTGTTCTGCACCCAACCCTACCATCCTACAACAAACGATCCAAACAGCTTTCTCTACTGTTGAATATTGGCTCCACCAAAATCACCTGTCCTTAAGTTTTTTTTTTACATTTATGTTCACCCCTAAAATGAATACTTCTATCAATTTCCAAGACTTTAACATTCTCTCATTGAATTCCCTAAAGATCGAATTTGTGGCCAATATTAAACTCTTGGGGGTTCTAATAGACGACAATCTAAAATTGGATCTACATATCCAATGCAACATCTCTAAAACCCACAAACAACTTGGCCTCCTCTACAGGCACCATAAATTTCTCTCCCCTACTACTAAACAAGCCCTAGCCCTCTCTTGCCTGCTTCCTTTTCTAACCTATGGTGCTCCTCTACTAACTAACCTGCAGTCCTCTTTACAACTGAAATTAGAATCCTGTTATAACAAAATCGCCAAATTTGCTTCTGTTTGTTCTACCCATCACTGTATAGCCTTAAAGCATCTCTACTGGCTCGAATTCTCACATTTCCTGCTACATCTTCAACTAACTACCTCTCCTAGACCAATATACAAACCACAAGACTGCCCTGCACTCTGCTCCTTATTTACCCCTTACTCCCCCACTAGGTCATTACGCTCAGAAAATCAAAACGTACTATAAATCCATAAACCGAACCTTCCATTTGGCAAACTTCTATACTCGTGGACTATGGCCAGACACTGGAATGACCTCTCCTCCTCTGTACGTTCTGAACAGCACCCCTTCAAATTCAAAACTGCCTCCAAAATCATTGTCTTTCTAACTGGATTTGCAAATGGTGTACCTTCTGTAATGCTGTTACCTAACCCTCTCTCCCTTATTAGCACTCCTTGTATTGCTCTCTTCTTAATTAACTTATGATCTTTGGTGCCTCTCAAATCACATTTCTGTCATTTTGCTTAATTCTGTTACTACACTTTGTAGCTGTAAGCTGTGCCACTTCACTGTGAATCAAACCTTGCACCTTGTGATTGAAAGGGATACACCTTAACCACTGTGCCACTTGGCCTTTCAGGTGATCTCATTGTATGGTAGAAACCATTGTAAATATTGTAGCCACCGCTGTACTGTAATGCAGTTTTTCTATGTAAATTGTACCTTGTCGCTGGTACCATTCGTTTTGTAGTATTGTAACTACTTTGTGGTAGCCACCTCTGGAATGTAATGCAGTTTTTTCTTATTGTATTAATCTACTGGAGCTTTTCTTCCCGGGCCTCCACTGAAAATGGGCTCTCGTCAGTCCAGTGGACCTTCCCGGTAAACAAATGCCATAAGTAAATAAATAAAATATAAATTTTAGTGTCTTGTTTAGACCACAGTATTTAAAGACCTGAAAGTGTCGCTTTTTTGTATTGTTTTGGTACCATTTAATGCACTAAACTGTCTTGCTAGACCAGCTCCTATTCGGCATTGTTTTAATTATTTATGTAGTGCTGCCTGATCCGCATGATATAAAAAACACAATTCCTGCTTATTTGTGTTAAACAGTACATAAAATATCATGTAAACAAATATTTTTCCCGTTGAAGCCTGTAGACACAGAAAAGCTAAACAGACACAAATCAAGTAAGCATTACTTAACAGTCAAAATCAATTAAGTGTTCCTTTGCAATCTCTAATGCAGTTACTCATGTGAACCCCTGTATTTATCACCCCTCAGAAGAACGTATACAGTACAGTGAACTTTCAGTTAACCAACACCCATGGAAATTGGTAGATGCCGGTTAACTGTAGTTTCTGGTTGCTTGAGAGTTAGTATTAAAAATAGGCCTGACTAAATACTGCACCCCATGGTATTTGGTTTGACTTGTTCTCATGTTGGGGAGAGAGGGAATTTATTCTCGTCTTCCTTTTTAAAATTCTAAAAAGTGTAAGGCATGTTTCTGGGGAAGGGGGTGCAACACATGAAAATTGTACCGGATTTATTCTATTGTTTTTTGTTTTTCCCTGTTGCTTGAGTTCCAGTTAACTGAGAGTTTACTGTATCTGCAAAAGAAAACTTGTCACAAAGCATGCATTTGGTGTACAGCGAGTATAGTGGGGTAAAAGTTGCTCTCAATCTGAATTGTGGTCATAGACTGTTTGCAAAATTGGCTGAGCAAAAAATTGATGCATATTGCATCTGAGAGCTTGAATCTGAAGGCAAGGATGTTTGAAGAACAGTCAGCATATGAGAAGGTGGAGCAATTGTTTGCTTCAGCAGAGACAAAGCATTCTTCCTGTTGAAGGAGTCTGACCAGGACTTTGTGGCAATGTATAGGTGGTTGTATAAGTTTAAAATGTGGTACGGATTGCTCTCCGGTGCCGTGTTGTAGGGGGAGATTGGTCTACACACTGAGCCAGTGCTGGAACCATTTCAAGCTCTGCTCGTTTCTGCATTGAAGGAGGCTACATTGTTGAGCTCACCTTCAGTGCTGACAAGACGAGTATGTACTGGTTCTGAGGTATAATGCTAAATTGCACTTTCTTAGCTTGTGGAGTGAGAGGGCAGCAATAGGTTGTAAATTTAATAAGGTGCATATTACTCTACTAATGTCCAGCAGTTTTCACTGATGAGGGCACACTGAAAACAAGTGGCGGTAAGTAAATCACAGTCCCCTTGCTGCATACCTCTCAACCGTCCAGATTGTTGCCTTATATTTTTGGTCTGTTCCTCATAAAACTTTTTTTCTGGCAAATCACCAAGGTGAAGACATTATAATAATGGACATGGAAGTTTCTGACTTCATATCCCACAGAAAATGCATGGTAACACAAAACCGTTTTATTCTAGTAACCTAAGTTTATACAAGCAGTATTTAAAATTATCCCTATTTTTGAGTCTTTGTCCACCATTACTTTTGGCTTTGCCCAGATATCTTGAGCCAAAAGGTTTAGAGGTGTTCCTTGCTGTTACAAATTAACTAATTCTCACTGTTATGGAAGAGTAGCAGAAAGGAGTGGAGGATCACCATACTGGCCAAAAATGGGGACTGATTTTAAATGCTATTCTTAGAGACTTACAAACCCAGCCACTGGGGATGCACAAGCCAGTGCATTTCTTTGTGCCGGTCCCAAGCCCGGATAAATGGGGAGGGTTGTGTCAGGAAGGGCATCCGGCGTAAAACCTCTGCCAAATTACTTATGCGGAGAACATCTCATATTTCCATGCTGGATCGGTCGAGGCCTGGGTTAACAACGACCGCCGCCAGTACTGTTAGCCAGCAGGGTGCTGGTAGAAATTGGACTACTGTTGTCCGAAGGAGAAGAGGAGGGGAAGGCATGCCTGAAGGCAGGAAGAGAGGAGGAAGGTTAGGTGTGTAGTAGTGAGGGTAGGAACTTTGAATGTTGGCAGTATGACTGGTATAGGGAGAGAGCTAGCTGATATGATGGAGAGAAGGAAGGTTGATATATTGTGCGTGCAAGAGACCAAATGGAAGGGAAGTAAGGCCAGGTGTATAGGAGGCGGGTTCAAATTGTTCTATCATGGTGTGGATGGCAGGAAAAATGGGGTAGGGGTTATCCTAAAGGAACAGTATGCCAAGAGTGTTTTGGAGGTGAAGAGAGTGTCCGATAGAGTAATGTTTATGAAGCTTGAAATTGATGGTGCAATGCTGAATGTTAGTGCATATGCTCCACAAGTTGGGTGTACGATGAATGAGAGAGAAATTTTGGACTGAGTTGGATGAAGTGATGGTGAGTGTACCCAAGGGTTTGAGACTAGTGATTTGGAGTGGACCTCAATGGGCATGTTGGTGAAGTGAACAGAGGGTATGAGGAAGTGATTGGTAGGTATGGTGTTAAGGAGAGGAATGCAGAAAGTCAGATGATTGTGGATTTTGCGAAAAGGATGGACATGGCTGTGGTGAATACGTATTTTAAGAAGAGGGAGGAGCATAGGGTGATGTACAAGAGTGGAGGAAAATGCACACAGGTGGATTATATCCTACGTAGGAGGGCCAGTCTGAAGGAGCTTGGAGACTGTAAAGTGGTGACAGGGGAAAGTGTAGTTAAGCAGCATAGAATGGTGGTCTGTAGGATGATGTTGGTGATCAAGAAGAGGAGGAGGAGTGTGAAAGCAGTGCCAAGTATTAAATGGTGTAAGTTAAAAAAGGGTGACTGTGAGGTGGAGTTCAGGGAAGAGTTAAGACAGGCACCGGGAGGCAGTGAAGAGTTTCCGAATAGCTGTGTAACTACAGCAGAGATAGTAAGGGAGACTGCTAGAAAGGTGCTTGTTGTGACATCTTGACAGAGGAAGGAGGACAAGGAGACCTGGTGGTGGAATGAGGAAGTACAGGAGAGTATACTGAGGAAGAGGCTGGCAAAGAAGAAATGGGGTTGTCAGAGATGAAGAAAGTAGACATGAGTATAAGGAGATGAGATGCATGGCAAAGAGAGAGGTGGCGAAGGCTAAGGAGAAGGCATATGGAGAGTTGTATGAGAGATTGGACACTAAAGAGGGAGAAGAGGACCTGCACCGATTGGTTAGACAGAGGGACAGAGCTGGGAAAGATGTGCAGCAGGTAAGGGTGATAAAGGATAGTGAGGGAAACCTACTCACAAATGAGGAGAGTGTGTTGAGGAGATGGAAAGAGTACTTTTGAAGGGCTGATGAATGAAGAGAATGAGAGAGAGAGAGAAGGTTGGATGATGTGGGGATAGTGAATCAGGAAGTGAAACAGATTAGCGAGGAGGAAGTAAGGACCGCTATGAAGAGGATGAAGAATGAAAAGGCTGTTGGGCCAGATGACATACCAGTGGAAGCATGGAACTGCTTAGGTGAAATGGCAGTGGAATTTTTAACCAGATTGTTTAATGAAATTTTGGAAAGTCAGAGGATGCCTAAGGAGCGGAGAAAAAAGTATTCTGGTACCTATCTTTAAGAATAAGGGTGATGTGTAGAGCTGCAGTAACTACAGAGGGATAAAACTGATCAGTCACAGCTTGAAGTTATGGGAAAGAGTAGTGTAAGCTAGGTTAAGAAGGGAGGTGATGATTAGTGATCAGCAGTATGGTTTCATGCCAGGAAAGAACACTACAGATGCAATATTTGCTCTGAGAGTGTTGTTGGAGAAGTGCAGAGAAGGTCAGAAGGAGTTGCATTGTGTCTTTGTGGACTTGGAGAAAACATATGACAGGGTGCCTAGAGAGGAGTTGTGGTATTGTATGAGGAAGTCGGTAGTGGCAGAGAAGTATGTAAGAGTGGTACAAGATATGTACGAGGGTAGTGTGACATTGGTGAGGTCTGCGGTGGGAGTGACAGGTTTAAGGTGGAGCTGGGATTACATAAAGGATCAGCTCTGAGCCGTTTCTTATTTGCAGTGGTGATGGACAGGTTGACAGATGAGGTCAGACAGGAGGTCCTGTGGACTATGATGTTTGCAGATGACATTGTGATATGTAGTGAGAGTAGGGACCAGGTTGAGGAGACCCTGGAGAGATGGAGATATGCTGTAGAGAGGAGAGGAATGAAGGTCAGCAGCGCTAAAACAGAATATATATGTGTAGATGTGAGGGAGGGTAGAGGAATGGTGAGGATGCAGGGAGTTGAGTTGGTAAAGGTAGATGAGTTTAAGTACTTGGGATCAACAGTTCAGAGTAATGGTGAGTGTGGAAGAGAGGTGAAAAAGCGAGTACAGGCAGGGTGGAAAAGAGTGTTAGGAGTGATTTGTGACAGACTAGTACCAGTAAGAGTGAAAGGGAAGGTCTACAAGAGGATAGGGAGACCAGCTATGTTATATGGGTTGGAGACAGTGGCATTGATGAAAAGGCAGGAGTCACAGCTGGATGTGGCAGAGTTAAAGATGTTAAGATTTGCACTGGGTGTGACTAGGATGGGCAGGATTAGGAATCTTTTTATATTAGAGGGTCAGGTCAGGTTGGACAGTTTGGAGACAAAGCAAGAGAGGCGAGATTGCGTTGGTTTGGACATGTGCTGAGGAGGGATGCTGGGTATATTGGGAAAAGGATGCTAAGGATGTAGCTGCCAGGTAAGAGGAAAAGAGGAAGGCCTAAGATAAGGTTTATGGATGTGGTGAGAGAGGGCATGCAGGCGGTTGGTGTGAAAGAGCATGATGCAGAGGACAGGAAGAAATGGAAACAGATGATCCGCTGTGGCAACCCCTAACGGGAACAGCCGAAAGAAGATGATTTATTCTTAGAGACTTACAAATCCTGTTATGCTAGCAACTTTATATTAGTTTGCATGTTCACAGGGATATAAAGTCTGAATCTGAAATGTGTGTCATCATTTAGTGATTTTAATCCGTCATTTGCCAGAAAAACACATTTTATGAGGAACAGGCCAAAAATGTGAAGCAAAAATTTGGACAGTTCAGAGGCGTGATGACCATTCAGAAGTTTAATAACTGTTGATGTACTTTCTTTCAGTCCATGTTAAGCAGAAGTATTCCCACCCACACCTACTCTTACTGAGAAATGCCACCTTTTACAGAAGCACATATCACTCAACTGTACAGATTTTCACAATGTCCAGATTTTTGCCTCCTATTTTATCTGTTTTTCATAAAATTGTGGTTTTCTGGCAAATTAGTGGCAAATCGTTAGACTGAATTTAGAAAATACAGACAGGCATTTGAGTTTCAGATGTCATACCCCTCAGAAAATTCATGCTAAAGCAAAACCCGTTATTCGATCACCTTTAAAAGTTTGTAAGTGCAATATTAAATTGTCTCTATTTTTGGGCTTTTGTCCAGATTTCTTGCTATAAGAAGGTGAGAGGTATGACTTGAGTGTATTTGTTAGAGAACTGAAGACAATTTATTTTGAAATTAATTTTTTTTTTTTTTGGCAAATTTTGCAGTTTATCTATACGTGATTGCCACCTTTTGATCAGCTATTGTTTTTTTATTCATTGTGTCTTGTTTTTTCACCCCTGCTCACATAAGCACATTTTGGCACCATATGGTGGAAACTTAGCTGTAATACCAGTCTTTATCGCTGAATGAACATGATTAGCAATGCTGACAGGTCTTGAGAAACCTGAGGAGTAAAGTGTTCTCAGCTTTCCTTATCCTTGAACGAAGAGAAAGAGGTTGTACATTGTTTTGTGAAGCTTTGGGAGAGCTTTTTGTTTTCCTTGAACCAGTAATTTCTACCACTGTATGACTATAATGATTCAGATATATTTTATGGAGACTGGAAAGGTTTAATCGAGCTGTTTTGAAGTTTTTATCAGTTCAGGATTTAACTGAGCTGTTTGAATTCTTGACAGTTCAGAAGCGTTTGTCACAGTTAAAAGTTTGTATGTAATTTACCAGCCATGTGTTTATTCTTTTTTTTTTTTATCCACTACTTGTTTTTATACTTTTTCATTTTTTGGTTATCAGGCAGAAATCATTTCTGTTAATGTCTAAGATAATAAAAATTGGATAGCATCATTTTGAATGTGAGTAGATTTTGCTTGTTGTAAAATTTTGGCTTCAGTCTATGGGAAATATGTACTTCTGTTCTGTTATTATGTCAGTGTTTCCTAAAAATTTATCAGGGTATGTGCGTTTTGAGCTGATTCCCTAGTTAGATGGATACAATTAGCCATGAACTTAATTGCAGTACATGATAAACATGTTCAGCTGTGCGATGTTGATTGTGTGTTAAGTGGCACAGGGAGCAAAGGCCTTGTGTCTTTGCTTGGGAGGAGGATAGCTTGCATACTCTGTGATGGGCACGACTAGTCATATAATACTTTGTTTTCTTACATGAATAATTACTGCTGGCTGTGCAGAAATTGTGTGGTAGTTGTGTAGGCTGTTCATACTTGCCATCGGGAAATGTTAAACAAGAACTCACACTCTGAGCTGGTACTCCAGAAATGTAATATAATTCAAGTTCTTTTGTCTCAGTTGTCGTACTACTACTACTGAACAAAAAGTAATACACAAGCACATATATTTAAAGATAACATAAAATCACGATGAAACTCCTCCAGCTGATTCTCTTGCATTAAAAGAAACCCTACACGTCTAATATTTAAGCATCTAAAGTAAATAAATGTTATAAAAATGTACATAAGAAACTTGCTTAGTATTGTAAGGGAAAAGTGAAATAGAGGCCTGCTCATTGAGATGAAAGCACTTAAGTTTACATTTCTGGAGGACCAGTCCTGTTTTGAGTGTGAATTCTTTAATAGTTTGGAGTTCTGCTTTCCTCTTGCTTTGTAGTGGTTCTTGGATAAAACAATGCACAAACTGCCCTGGATTTGACCAGTTGTACAGTAAGTTGAAGATCTTGATTTTTTTTTTTTAAGTATATTTTTCATTCTAGTACATAGTTGCATGCAGGCTTGAACCTATCCTCAGACTCAAGGTGAAGCTGATTATGAGTGGAGTGCCAGTTCATCACTGGGCATATACATGACTCGTATACTGCAAAAGCACACGTGGACATTTTGGAGATATGGCAGTTCACCTATGCCACATTTTTGGGATATAGGAGGAAACTGGAGCTCCCAGCAGAAACTCATGCGTCCAGACAGGCACTGAACTTGAGAACCAAACATTATGAGGCAGCAATGCTAACCACTGTGCTGCTCTTCGATGTAAGTTGATATCCGTTTACATTAGACAGAATAAGCTGTTAGTTCTTGTTACATTTACCTACCAAGGGTAACACTTGCTTTGTCTTCCTTTGAACACTTTTGTGTTCACCATCCAAGCACTGGCTTTAAAGAGAAGGTACATAAAAATGGAGCTTTTCTCCCCGAGCCTATGCTGACAAAGGACAAGTTTGTAATACTTTTTTTAAAAAAAAGGTAA
>NW_025050767.1:0-13637 GCF_019279795.1 Protopterus annectens
ATAAAATTTATTCTAGATTTTCTAATATTATGCAAGCAATGTTTAAACTGTGTCCCTGGTTTTGGAGCCTTTGTCATCCCCCACCTAACAAATTTTGGCTTTTTCAAGATTTTTTGTCCTGCATAGTTCTTCAAGGTTAGAAAAGTTTTTGTGTTGCTTATGTCAAGTCTGTGTTAGTAGCACAACAAAATTAGAATTTTGCTTTTGATCACCGCAGAAGGCTGTGGGTTTTTACTCCCATGGTATGTAGATGGATTACTGATACTGTGCTGTGTTGTATTTTAAAGGGGTGGATGCTGTAAAAGTCCTGTGAAGTATGCACTCTTTGGCAGACATACCTAGTAACTATGAACCTATTATGTTTGCCATCCATTCCCTCTTGCAATGTTACTAGCTTATCATTTTTTAATATAACGTTGGGTTATTCATCAAGACAATAGGCACTATTTGTGCAGAAGAAATAATGAAGAATATAAAGTTGTTTCTAGCAGCCTCTTCATTAGTTACAGATCTCTTTAATGTGGAATTATTTAGATGACTTTACTTCTGCAGAGATTGTGAATATTTACTGATACTGGTGGGTTGTAGACATCTGGTGGACTTTTATGATATAGATATTCTGAATTGAGCAGTTTGTCATTATTGGTTCATGCATTTTCTTTCATTGCTTACTGGAAAAATGTTCAAAGAAACAAATTTAAAAGCAGCAGCTCTAACAAGTGTGTTATATTATACAAGGAATGTAATTTATTACAATCAGGAAGGTGTATCCAAAAAAACACATGTATGTTTTTGCTATTAATAAGGAGACCTATGATTTGAAAACAGCTCAAAGGTAATCTTTATCCACCACTGGCCAGATGGCATGCATTTTTGAGTTTCAAGGCAGAAGTTTTAATCCCTAAGTATATTTTCATTGTAAGACTATTGTTTTGTTTATATATGTATTTAGTGTTTATTGCTGTAAAATAAGTTTTAAGTAAATCCAAATCATCATAGAAGTAAAGCAGTGCACATTCACGGTCTTACAGTAAAATGGGGTGAAATAGCCAAGTAATGGGCTATTGGAATGGCTGCAGGGGGCTGTGTATGGGACCCCTATTAGGTCCATGATTTTTGTGAGGGGAGGGAGGGTGGCAAACTCAGACAGTTCGGTGGCACAAACTCAAGCTATGCCACTGATCAGTAGGCCATGGAGAATGACTTTGGAGGTTCCTAGCAAATTATAACTTTCTTTGCGCTAAGGTTAGAGCATGCAGTAGGTGGATTGGACACTCCATATTTGGCCCTAGGTGGCCAGGTGTGTGTCGCCTTCTGGGAAGGTTGGGCACTGGGCTGGCAACTTTCGACACAGTAAAACTCCACTGCCAATCCTTGAGAGGACTTGAGTACAGTCTACTGTGTTGATCTAACCGAGGAGAAAAAGACAAAAGAAAGATGTGCTTACCATTGAGATGCAACATTAAAATGCTCTACTTTTACCTCAAAGCCAGATACTGCAAATCACTTAAAATAAAATCATAATGACTGTTTACATCTTCCCCTTCCCAGTGAACATCATGTGTTACACGTTTCAAAAATAGTTACCATTTACTACAGGGTCTAGACTCTAGAGCCATATTTTGGCAGTTCTGTTTTTCAGTTTGCGTTTGAAAGTTGGTATCCACAATTCCATTGGAGTGGGTGGGGTGCAGTAATTATATTATGCAAATTAGATGTTAATCAGCATTACAGATTAGGTACACCTATTTTTTCATGAGCCTTGTCCAGATTTTTGATGTTTCCAGGTTGAGGAGGTGGTAGCAGACACTTAGAATCGGCTAGTGCAGACATGCATACACACATGGGAAACGGCATGGGAGGCAGACTGTGGACACATGCGTGTGTGTCCAACCACACAACAGCAACCGGCCATGCCACAGGCGGTGGCAGTTCGCGAGAAGGAAACAGGCATGCACCCGGGGTATCAATGCAGGTGAGGCCGGTGTGCACTGTACTGTGTGTCCATCTACACAGCTGCGTGTGGGCGTAACCAGACACTTAGAATCGGCACAGTGCAGACATGCATACACAGGGCGATGGCATGGGAGGTAGCAGACTGTGGACCCGTCGTGGTAAGCCACACAACAACAACCCGGCCATACCACCGAGGCGGTAACGCGGTTGCGGAAGGAAGTGAGCATGCGCGAATTATCAATGCAGTCGGTACGGCGGTATGCACTTTAACACTGTGTGTCCATCTACACAGCTGCGTACTGGGCTGCTCAGACACTCAGTATCAGCGGGTGCAGACATGCATACACATGGGGCTTTCACGGCATGGGGGCAGACTGGCGGACGATACCGTGTGTCAGCCACACAACAGCGTGCCATGCTGACACCGTGGTATGGCGCTGCCGTCCGGCATGCAGGCCAGTGCACACCCGCGCCGCAGTGCTGACCAGGTGGCCGTTACCTGCAGCAGGGTGGACACACAAGCGATCACGCATTACACACACAGATGACGGCTTTGAGCGCCCGCGAGGTTGCAGGCTGAACATGTACACACGAAGTGAACACTGTAGCTGCTAATACCAGCACCATGTCATCGGTGCAGCGGTATACCTCACGGTCCGAAACTGCATGTGACATATGTCCAGAAGACTTATGTGGCGATTATTCGTCCGTCGTGCAAATTGCACATGTACTATCAATGGTCCCACAGGTGTGATGCGTCCCCGTGCGGTATACATGGACAGGCGTGCTCCACATGCCCGCGGGCCTGACACGGGTATGACACTTTTATGAATGCAGCTGTACCACAGTGAAACAATGTCGGATATGTCACATATGTGGTTTCTAGGCTGTGTGCATGGACTGCCGCATAGGACACATCACAGAAGCCTGTGATGTACACCACATGCATGGCACAGGTCTGTGATGTCACACGAAGGGAGGCAGACACATGTCTGTGGTATGCACCCTACAGGGGTGTGGCCCGGTATTCCTGAGGGACACATACCCGCTTGTACGGTTGCCTGTGACGGCTGTGATACCAAAGCACAATCCATGTACCATGCATGTTGACACATGTCACAATGTAGCGAAATGCATACGCACATGGTAACAGGTGATACATGTGACGCGTGTACTTTGTGCAGTTGCGGCTTCATGCAGAAGAGCGGTGTCTGGTGTCATTAACACAGTTGCAACCCCCACCTCCCATGCATACCCATCATAAGGGGGCGTCATATGAGTGGCGTAACGCTTGCGCGTAGCGTCTGTGGTAGCGCACCATTTGTTTGAACACCTGTCCATGCCGTATTGTGCGGGTGCTGGACACAGGTGTGTCACACACCGTCCTACTGCTACCATGTGCATACAGTCAGCTGTAATACGCTTTACGCGGCAAGCGCTGCCATGATGCATACCAATGGCCATGCGGGTTGACCATATATTGCGTACCGCTGTGGCTTCACCACAAGTGCAGATATTGGCACAGCTGCCAGATACAGTGGTGAATGCGCGGGATGCACCACATGCCGCTGCGCCTGCACAGATCCCAATGTGGCGGGTGTGGCATTCCTAGCACCAATATTGTGCGAGGCGTGTGCCCATATATATGCCACAGATCCCGGAGAACTATGTGCGCGTGCCACACATCACTGTACGCATGGTAGAGCTCTGTACCTACCTCAGTGTAGGGTGCACCCGATGTGGATGGTGTAGTACATGCAACCGCGTCATCCCTCCGTGTAGACATGTGCTTGGCCACCACCATGTCAGTATGTCGACATGTATTGCATGTCTGCTGCCTGTTGAGAGGGTATATGCAGATATAGGTGTTGTGACTGGACACTGACCACACAGGGGTGACCACCATCCGTGAGTGGTGCTGCATTGTACAGCCCTGTCATTTCCATACCTGTGAGCCTTACTGGCCCACCTGTGCAAGACCACCTGTGACATGGCTGGCGTCGGTGCATTGTCTTGTGAGGGTGCGACCACACAGACAGGTGTCCCCATCTGCACCACAATGGTTATTATTATTGCCATAGAGGTAATAGCAGCCGAATGCGGAGGCCAATTAGTATACCGGTACAGCATCGACTGTCGAACACTGTGCACCAGCTGACGGGTGACACCTGTGTCAGTAGCCAGCACACTGCATCACGACACCTGTAGAATGTCACCATACACCTGTACTGTGTCGTACCGTAATGTGATGTCTCTGTCCACCCGTAGCCTGTGGCACCGACCACAGGCGTCAGGTTACGGCTGTATGTGGACGTAATGGGTATGTACTGTGTAACAACGTTACACTGTATCTGGCTCTCCCGCCGGGTTTATATTAGCCTCTCTTCCCTGCAATCCCGACTGTCTGTTCTCTACATCAGAAAGCTCTGCACCTGCTCCCATAGTATTCCCACATAGATAAAGTACATGTATACTAAATGGAATTACCTACACTGTCCTAGAATCCCACTTGTGCCCACTTCCCTATGGAGTTGCCTTCTGACCGGTTACACAGCAAATGCATTCATCCCCTCCTGGCGTAAATTGGTCAATTGCTAGGCGACTCTCCTGTTCAGATATGGTGAATCTGTCGTCCTGGCCACTGTTACAGGTGCCTCATGGACCTGGACAAGCAGCACCTCCCAATAAGAAGCATAATACGTAGCTGACAGGCGCAACTATATAGCCAGACGGAGGCTGTGATCTCTCAACCATGACTGGCGAAGCTATTACTTGGCGGGAAGGACGCAATGCACACCACATACCCAGTGTCACGTAGCTGACTATTGCAAAATGCTGATCAAACACATGAACACTAGGACACCTGGAGGCACTTTGGGACGTAATCGCGAACCTAACGAGCCTCTGAAGCAGACACACGAAGCCTGCCTCCCACAAGACATTGGACATGCAACACATAGTTCTCAGCGTCGGTGTGCTAACCTGGCACAGCCCAAAGAGAGGCGACACACACACTGCCAGACACACGCCTGCTTAATGGGTGGCGCTTCACTGCCAGACACACCTGACGTCCCACCACCATACTGAACAAGGGAATGATCACAGTAGGCTGCCTCCCGGCGCTGGAATCGCCACATAACCTACGCACTCAGGTCACTCCGCCCCGGCATGTACACCCAGGTATGGCCAGCGGTCATTGCCCATGCTGGTGTCAGCGACTGGTGGCAGCATACCACCCTGGGATACATTACAGGGGAACATAGGGGCCACTCAGATTATTAGCCCAGGCCACCATGTCCCTGAGGCACCGTTGATCCCACCCTGTCAAATTATGATGCCACTATACTGGCTCAATGGTGTTACGCCCTTGATAATGCTGGTTACGGTGTCAGTCTGGGGATCAGTTCCTCTTACCTGGGATGACATGCTTGTGCGCCCGCCCTTCATGGTATGGCTGGCGGCTATGCGCCCTGGTCTTCAAAGTTTGGCGAGAGGCACCTGCCACCCCCACAGTGCTCACTGCAGGCATGGCTGGAATGACCTACCACCCCTACACTACAAGCCTGGAGAACACACGGGATAGATACAGCTCACTGCCAGTGGTCTCGCGGTAGCTTCTGCACATCCTCAAATGCCCTCCTCGGTATGGGTGGACGCCGATGTCAGTGCTGTGACTGGAAACATTGGTCAGGGCTGCTAGAGAGCACCTCAGCACTGTCGGGTCATACCCATATCGCGTTCAGGACCATAACCGGACATAACACAGAAGGGAGGGAGTCCCCATTTCCATGATGCACACCTCCATGTTGGCAGAGATGCCCGTGGCGGGGAATATCCAGGTGCAATTAACCATGATTAGGACTGCCCACCACGTTTGTTGCATGCTACAGACCACCCTCCCAAACCAAGGTTCACCTGCACAGCCGTCCTGAAGACACTGGTGAGTGTGAATGCTCTCACAATACCGTCATATTGGGTGACATCAACCACCCATACATAGACCGAGAACATTACCCAGGACACAACACCCTCGCCAAGGTCTAGGTGTTCGCTACACCTGACTGCTGTGGGAACGCGCTGCACCATACCCACAGGGGGATGTACCAGTTCTGATCATCACACATGGGAGGATATGCTCCACAGGATGTATCCCTCAATGGTGATGTCAGACCGTATAGATGAATCACTGGTAATCCGCATCACTGCAGCCAATACCCGGCATGGGAGACCAAAGTGACCACCTCTCCACAGCCCGAACCACACCGTCATGCGACCGATTGTGGTACCCTACAAACCTCATGCCAGTGAGCACAGGCCACACTGCACAGAAACCCTTACAAATGCCTTCTCAAGGCACCCCAGGGATGTCACCATAGCGATCATGATAACATCAGGACCTTGTCCACGAGCAGGCACATGGTCTGGTGGACTGGCCGATGACAAACTGTACAGCGACGGTTGGAGCTGAGTACATGACAGAGCAATATCCGGTACCAGGAAGGCATCACTGGTCAATACCGGCGTTAACGAGGCGATCACACGGCACAATCATCCAAGGGCAGCTTGGCCAGAATTGGTACTGCAGAGGACACATACAAGACAAACATAGGGCCTTCCCTTGGCTGTGGTAGGGACATGGTGGGAGCACACAGTCATGCCGAATTACACCAGAATGGTACAATGATCCACTGAACCCACAGACATTGTCAACAAACCAGCCGGACATGTTCCATGCATACATCTACCCCCAAGAGGGACATATCCATCCACCAGGTCTAGCCTCCCAAACATCTGCATTATGCCCAGGAGGAGATCTGTTATCTGTTAAGCGGTGAACACAGCACCGGTTCGGCGATAGATGGGACGGAAAAAGCATAAGGCGCTGTGTCATCTTAGGCTTACTCACAGGGCTGGGTCCCGCTGGATGGCTCGGCAGCTGTGGTCCCACTACACCAGGGTAGTGCTCTTCTGGACTGTAGACATCCCTGCCCTATCAGCTTGACCAGCCTTGTCTGCAAGCTGTGGGGAGGTCCATACTATGAGCCATAAGTACAGACGGTGGTGCATGTAATACGGAACATACCCACATACGACCTAGTCAGGGCAGATCCTGCCTCCCAAACCTGCTCAACCTGTCTGTAGGGGTCACTAAGGCCATTGATGATGCGTCGGTTTTTGCACAGACTATCATGACCTGGCAGGGTGTTCCAAACAACACTCCCGTGGGACTCATGAAAGTCTCACCGAAGCGTACATGTGGAGACATATAATCACGATGGTTTGCCAACTGGATGGAGGTCACACCACACAGGGTTTGTGTTCCTGGTGCCATGTCAGACTCCAAGCTGGTCGGTGGGGCCCTGAGCCTCAGTCCTGGGCCCCTCCTGACCCGACATTCAACCTTCCAATGTGCATGCACATAGGGGGGGATTGTGGCAGACAAGGTATGCAGATGACTGCACCGGCCACCATACTCAACACCCCATCAGACACGGACATCCACCTGTGGCCTCATAGGAATGGATAACTGGTGCCAGAGCCACGGCCTGATGCTACATGCCAGGAAGGTGCAGACCTGCAATTAAGGAAGGGACATGTTAGCTGACCATGTAGGTGGTAATCCGTGTCATGGTGGGCGTGTTCAGGGACGTTACCACACACCTGTCATTATCTATTAGAGCACTCACAATGCCAATGTGGTTGGAATACCACATTCCACTGTGGCCCACCTGGTCAGGAAGGAATCACATCCACATCAGGGGTTCATTTGTACCCCTGTACTCTTCACATCAGACCAATGATTGCGTACAGCACCACATCTGGGATGTACCTAACCTGACACCTGCAGCACTTTCAGGACCACAAACATTCCACAACACAGGGATGAGGTGCTGAGACATGTGTCTACGCTGCCCACGATAGGGGACTCAGGCCTGTATACCTTTGCCTGCTCTGTGGTAGTCTGTGCCCTGACATGCGGCCATGTCCGACCACCTGGGTGACATGGACATGTTCCTATCTGAGCTCCAAGTAAAACACGGGCACAGAAGCAACTGACAGAAACCTCAACAGGACATACATGGGACATGCTGGGAACAGGGTCAGCAGCCAAGACACCCTACAACATGGAAAGGATTCCCAGCCCATGGAAAGCAGAGCCCTGACTGACTTTGTCAAAGAGTAATCCCTGGCGATGTGGATGTGTGTCGTGGTATCGCCAGGCATCATCTCTGTGTCACTGCTGGACAGAGGGACAGCGGACCGATGGATGTGGTATCCTCTCATCCCTAAGGGGTGGTGACAATAAACTTACACTGGCTAGGCTTACACATGCCATAGGGCACATAGCCATTATGTACCTATCGCTATGTACCTATGTAGGGGTCCATGCGGAGTTCTTGGTACCTGTGGTATGCTGATATTGCCAAGATGTGCCTGTGGGTACCCAGCTACTGCAGTGGGACTGATAACAGTGCTCCCAGTAGGCACATGCAGAAGTACACCATAATTGGCATACAGGTTGAACCAACATGGGTGCTACACATGTAACCATGCGCAGCATACCGTGTACACAGATCAATGTATGCTGCACCTGCACTACATGGTATATGCTGCATGATGTCAGTGCATGACCCGTCACATACGCACCTGTCACCTGTCATGTGCAGCCACTGCAACATACACATAAAGTACTATCTGAGACACAGGTATCACATACACCTCTCACTATCTTGTCCACCCTGTGCATCAGAATATGTTTGCATAACCGTGCCGATGGTGTGGATGATGGTGCTCTTGACAGAGAGCTTCATCATATGCACAGGGTGATAGCATGTGCCAGGGCATAGAGCTGTACCAATGGATGACATCGTATTGTGTGTGTAGGGGCCTGTGCATTTACTGGGCATGACTGTGCAGAATGCATGTGGATGTGGTGGGGAGCCCAGTTGTGTCATGCTGGTAATGTGGGTATGTGTACACAGTTCAGCCATCTGTGATGCCTACACAGGGTATACCAGCAGCCCCAGACTGTACAGTGCAAGTTAATGCAGCTCACTGGTAATCCATCTGTAGCCCATGACCCGATGCCTGCCACAAGTCCACCGCGGTGAGGGCTCTACGGGTGTTGGAGGTATGGAGTGTACTCCGATGACACATGTCAGCTGGAACCGATGTCCACACTGGGACCATCCAGGGCCATGTCCGTGGCCTGCCGTGTCCTGGTGTGGTTGGTGTAACACCAGCTGCACTGCCTGCTGCTACCAGCTTTACTGTGTGAGTGGGCATTAATGAGGAGAGGTGGAGCTGCGTTGATACCTGCGCCAGGTGAATTTGCTGGCCTATGGCCATGTGTCCCTCGCCTCACCCTACCAGGTGTTCCAGCACAGACAGCTCGCATTTCGCGGTTGACATGCCTCGATTCGAGGGATTCCAGCCATCTCACCTAATCTCCTATCAGAACATCGACGAGCTGCTGATGAGCATTTGCCAATGACTGGATGTTCTCATTCAAAGAGGCAGTTGCGACTCTGCAGCCTCTGCCCTTCTTGGTTCTGCCGTTCGAAGCGCGTGCCTGTGCCACCATTACAGTCACGGAAACATGCGTCTGGGTGATACAGCTGCTGCACCTGTCACGGCAGGTGCATGTCTACCAATTAACTCCTCTATGAGCGGCACCCAGCCACATGCCTGTGTGGCACATCACCAGTCATTACACTGGCAGCATGGTGTGTACCAGCACCTTCTGTAGCCACCACATTCCTGCCGGTGCCAACAGGCGTGACTGTCCCTTCCTCTGGGCAGCGGTGATGTGTGGTGTAA
Source organism: Protopterus annectens (assembly GCF_019279795.1). Taxonomy (NCBI): domain Eukaryota; kingdom Metazoa; phylum Chordata; order Ceratodontiformes; family Protopteridae; genus Protopterus; species Protopterus annectens. Next base: position 9,778 of record NW_025050767.1, read on the forward strand.
TGTCGGCATCTGAACCGTGTCGCGGAGATGGGGGACATAGGTGGGATGTTATCAATGTCACAGCTTCTGCCCGTGGCGACCCTGCCACCAGTACCTCATGCACATGGTCATCACGTAGTATCTGTGGGGACACCGCATCAGATGGACTGCAGGAGAGCAGCACCTACAGCACCTGTGAATACAAAGACATATCGTGAAGTTACATTACACACACACACAGACACACCGCGCCAGACACACACACCGCGCAGACACACACACAGACACACACACACAGACACACACATGCGGACACACTGCGCTGACATACACACACAGACACACACATGCAGACACATCATGCATGTGTTATTACAGGTGGCATGCAGCATTCCCACATCACACAGCCAGTGTATGCAGCCAGACATTAATAGTGGTAGTATGCATACTGCCCTGGGGTGCACACTATCAAGCAGGTGTCTTTTAGTAGGCTTGCAGTACACACATTCATGGTAGTTTGCATGCATGCGTGATACCCGTGTGGCCCGCAGGCGGGTTAACGGTACATGGCTGAAGCGTCGCATGTCATGTACACGCCAAACGTAATGCGGTAACGTAATGAACCATGACAATGGTGTCCCACCACATGCACCATCAAAGCGGATGTCACAGTGCAGTGTTAGCGTATTGTCCTGAGCTACAGATAGAATGCATGTGTAACAAGGATGTCACAATGCAGGTGTAGTTGGTGTGGGCTGTGTACGCAGCTGTACAGTGGGAGATGCGGGCACTGTGCCAATGCATGGCAACAAGACACAGGTATGTTTCTGTCGCGATCGCGTAACCTGGGCCTTGTTGCATTGCCATATCTGCAACACAGTCATGCTGTTCCACAACTGCGATATATGGTAGAATTGGTGGCACCTCTATTGGCTGACGGGCGTTTCATTTGTCTGGTGTACCACATCAGATGTCAGGGTCCACTGGCTGGCCGCACTATGTGGAGCAGGGTGCTGCCGGTGACTACCACTCGCGGATGTACTGTGTGGCAACATACCTGTAGGTATCACCATGGCCATGTTTGACTGGTTCATGGACAATTGTGTGTGATGGGCATCGTGTACACATCCTGTGGTGGCCCATGTGACATGCACCCGGTACTAGTCTGGTGTCCACATTCCCGAAGGCTATGCAGACATTCTGGATTAATGCACTGTATATGCGTCGATGCGATCATCATGGTGTGACACTGTTGCGGACAGACCACCGATTACATGGGACATGTCATGTGCCATGTCACAACGTGTACCAATGCCGGGGGCATAGGTCACAGTGGTAACACCTGTGTGCTGGCCAGATCCTGGCTACTATGTGAAAGTTGCTTTTGGTAATGCGTTACCGCAAAGGCTACCGATGCATACTACACATGCAGCCATTGTGAACACCTCCACCATTGTATGCATAGCTGACTGCGCATATCACACCGATGGGTTATGTGGTGTCATGCTGGTCTATACTAATGGTTGTATCTACTGTACATTTGGGTGTGGGGGTGGTGCAACCTGTATACCGTGACTGGGGCAGACCCAGGTGTGCATGTCATACCTGGACACATGGGGACTATCTATACACTGTAACATGCCTATTACTAGCAACAGTCTTACCTGACGGACCCATGTCGTGCCCAGAGGTACCTGTATAGGGCGACACAACAGTATACACATTATCCATTACTATGCCACGGTAAGCACTGTGCATGTCACATCATGTACCTGTGTGTAGCATGTGCTATGCACATGTCTGCAAACACAACGTAGCATACTGTAGTATGCAGCTTGTGGGCCCTATACCTGGCATGTGTTGGTACATTATGTGGTGTACTATGACACCCACACCTCAGTTATCATACAAACTTGCATGACTCACTTTCCAGGCAGCTCCAGGCTCGTTGGTTGGGAGACACCCACCTCCACGATGCAGCGAGTGTTTCTGCATGTTGTTCCTGGGAGTCCCCAGACTGGCCAGGAGCTCCCCCGTGTGTGTGAGAGGGGGCTGGGCTGGTGGCCCACCACCTGTCCCACCTTGTTGTCTGGCGATTGGGGGGCACGCTGTTTTGCGTGCAATAGGTCTGTGCAGTGTCTGCGGATCTGCTGGTAGTGCGGTTGTTGCCCCACGTTGTTCACCCTCCGCAAATCCTGCCACAGGTCATCCGCTGCTGTGCCTGTAGTGGCACATGGCTGAATAGATATCGTTGTGTGGAGCAACGGTATAATCACGTCATCCTCCTGTCGGGTGAAGGCGGCAGCCGAACGTGGCATTATCTGTAAGACATAATGATGGTTTACAGGTCACATTTACACTGCTGTACTGGCATACTGCTGGACATACATTGCTATGACATGTACAACATCTGCACAGTAATCTCGATGCATCATGGCAGTGACACAGCCGGCGTGTTGCCGCCACCATTAAGCAGTGGGTCTCATATCATATCTGTGTGTCACCTCATCACACTGTACACCCCCATGTTGATGTTTGCCTGCTGTGGACATGTGTACCTGCCTGCACCTGTGTCCATATCAGTTGGCACATGTCCCCATGTGACAACAGTTCTACTGTTCACCTGGATGCTGTGTATATGTCACAGGCATCCTGGCGCCATTATAAACGTCAGCAGTGGCACTGCACACATACACATGGACACCTGTACATGCATGTGTTGTGCCATGTCATCTACACAGCACTTGCGGGTGTTGGCCAACCTGCCACGGCTCACCTGTGTTGCACATGTGATACACATGGGACAATGTGTAACCATGTGACATTGGCAGGAATGGCCATGCATAGCAGGTGCGCACGTTGTCCACAGCAACACACACACCTGTAACACCACAGGGTGCATCATGCCACATTACTGCTGTGGACGGTTGATAGTGAAAGTGCCTTTTTTCCATCGCACCATGTAGGACTGTGATACGTGCAGCCTTGCTGGGCAGGGCTGCATGGTATGGCAGGGTATGTCACATACATGGCACTGGGATGTGACCCACCTGGGGGGTACTGATATTGGCAGGGTGGCTGTCCATTCCATATGTCATTGCTATGTGTATATGGACATTACACATGTCTATCATCATGGTGTGGACACTGGCCTTCTGCAAGGTAGGCTGCACGCTGCTTGGTGGGGGTGTGTCTGGTGCATGCAGGTATCGCACATCCATGCATACACATTAACCCTGACAGGTGCTATGTGCTGCGATATTGTTCAACACAGTGCTGTATGTGCCCACACACTGCTATCCCGTGCACATGGATGGTTGCCTGGCCTGACATGGGGGCCCATATGTCTACATCCAGTGCCTGCTGCCACCCCATGTCAGCTGGTGCACCCGCCATCCCTCCCACGGGAGTGGTGTTGGGCAAGCATAGGTATCCATGTATGGGGACAGGGATGTTCACATAGCAGGGGGACTGATTTTCGCGATCTGACCATCACTATGACGCACCTCACACATCAGCCCATTCAGTATGTTGTTCGCCCCCAAACTTCTGCTAGGCCGGGGCATTCCCAGGCATAACAGATGCGTGACATCTGTCTGTGGCATGGGCTAAACTATTGGTGTGTTTCCCCATAACGTGTTTGAGTGTGGCTGGGCAGACCTACTGTGCACATGTCTACACGTAAGCCTGTTCTACAGTGAGCGGTGATGTGCTGTGCCCTATCAAAACTGCACATTGTGTTGGTGTCTGTCTGTCCACGGGGCCCGTGGTGGGACACACAGGGGGATTGTGAACAAAATGCATGCCACCCGTACTGCTGTACCTAGCTTCTCGGGGGCTAATGTGCATGCAACCCCGAACAGGTGGTAGTGGGTTGCCAC